>NW_027141784.1:902269-959720 GCF_036365525.1 Heterodontus francisci
ATCACTATCTCTCTCTCTCTCTCTCTATCTATCTCACCCAGTCACTGTCAATCACTATCTCTCTCTCTCTCTCTATCTATCTATCTCACCCAGTCACTGTCAATCACTATCTCTCTCTCTCTCTCTATCTATCTCGCCCAGGCACTGTCAATCACTACCTCTCTCTCTCTCTCTCTCTCTATCTATCTCACCCAGTCACTGTCAATCACTATCTCTCTCTCTCTCTCTCTCTATCTATCTCACCCAGTCACTGTCAATCACTACCTCTCTCTCTCTCTCTCTATCTATCTCACCCAGTCACTGTCAATCACTACCTCTTTCTCTCTCTATCTATCTTTCTTGCCCAGTCACTGTCAATCACTACCTCTCTCTCTCTCTCTCTCTATCTATCTCGCCCAGTCACTGTCAATCACTATCTCTCTCTCTCTCTCTCACTCTCTATCTATCTCGCCCAGTCACTGTCAATCACTACCTCTCTCTCTCTCTCTCTATCTATCTCACCCAGTCACTGTCAATCACTATCTCTCTCTCTCTCTCTCTATCTATCTCGCCCAGTCACTGTCAATCACTATCGCTCTCTCTCTCTCTCTCTATCTATCTCACCCAGTCACTGTCAATCACTACCTCTCTCTCTCTCTCTCTATCTATCTCACCCAGTCACTGTCAATCACTACCTCTTTCTCTCTCTATCTATCTTTCTTGCCAAGTCACTGTCAATCACTACCTCTCTCTCTCTCTCTCTCTATCTATCTCGCCCAGTCACTGTCAATCACTATCTCTCTCTCTCTCTCTCACTCTCTATCTATCTCGCCCAGTCACTGTCAATCACTACCTCTCTCTCTCTCACTCTCTCTCTCTATCTATCTCGCCCAGTCACTGTCAATCACTATCTCTCTCTCTCTCTCTCTATCTATCTCGCCCAGTCACTGTCAATCACTATCTCTCTCTCTCTCTCTCTCTCTCTCTCTCTATCTATTTATCTCGCCCAGTCACCGTCAATCACTACCTCTCTCTCTCTCTCTCTCTATCTAGCTCGCCCAGTCACTGTCAATCACTACCTCTCTCTCTCTCTCTCTCTATCTATCTCACCCAGTCACTGTCAATCACTATTTCTCTCTCTCTCTCTCTATCTATCTCACCCAGTCACTGTCAATCACTACCTCTCTCTCTCTCTCTCTATCTATCTCACCCAGTCACTGTCAATCACTACCTCTCTCTCTCTCTCTCTCTCTATCTATCTCACCCAGTCACTGTCAATCACTATCTCTCTCTCTCTCTCTCTCTATCTATTTCACCCAGTCACTGTCAATCACTATCTCTCTCTCTCTCTCTCTATCTATCTCGCCCAGTCACCGTCAATCACTATCTCTCTCTCTCTCTCTCTATCTATCTCACCCAGTCACTGTCAATCACTACCTCTCTCTCTCTCTCTCTATCTATCTCACCCAGTCACTGTCAATCACTACCTCTCTCTCTCTCTCTATATATCTCACCCAGTCACTGTCAATCACTGTCTCTCTCTCTCTCACTATCTATCTCGCCCAGTCACTGTCGATCACTATCTCTCTCTCTCTCTCTCTATCTATCTCACCCAGTCACTGTCAATCACTATCTCTCTCTCTCTCTCTCTATCTATCTCACCCAGTCACTGTCAATCACTATCTCTCTCTCTCTCTCTCTCTCTCTATCTATCTCGCACAGTCACTGTCAATCACTATCTCTCTCTCTCTCTCTATCTATCTCACCCAGTCACTGTCAATCACTACCTCTCTCTCTCTCTCTCTATCTATCTCACCCAGTCACTGTCAATCACTACCTCTCTCTCTCTCTCTCTCCATCTATCTCACCCAGTCACTGTCAATCACTACCTCTCTCTCTCTTTCTCTATCTATCTCGCCCAGTCACTGTCAATCACTACCTCTCTCTCTCTCTCTCTATCTATCTCGCCCAGTCACTGTCAATCACTATCTCTCTCTCTCTCTCTCTCTATCTATCTCACCCAGTCACTGTCAATCACTATCTCTCTCTCTCTCTCTCTCTCTCTCTCTATCTGTCTCGCCCAGTCACTGTCAATCACTATCTCTCTCTCTCTCTCTCTAACTATCTCTCCCAGTCACTGTCAATCACGACCTCTCTCTCTCTCTCTCTATCTATCTCACCCAGTCACTGTCAATCACTGTCTCTCTCTCTCTCACTATCTATCTCGCCCAGTCACTGTCAATCACTATCTAACTCTCTCTCTCTCCATCTATCTCGCCCAGTCACTGTCAATCACGACCTCTCTCTCTCTCTCTCTATCTATCTCACCCAGTCACTGTCAATCACTGTCTCTCTCTCTCACTATCTATCTCGCCCAGTCACTGTCAATCACTATCTAACTCTCTCTCTCTCTCTATCGAACTCGCCCAGTCACTGACAATCAATATCTCTCTCTCTCTCTCTCTATCTACCTCGCCCAGTCACTGTCAATCACTACCTCTCTCTCTCTCTCTCTATCTATCTATCTCGCCCAGTCACTGTCAATCACTACCTCTCTCTCTCTCTCTCTCTATCTATCTCACCCAGTCACTGTCAATCACTATCTCTCTCTCTCTCTCTCTCTATCTATCTCACCCAGTCACTGTCAATCACTATCTCTCTCTCTCTCTCTATCTATCTCGCCCAGTCACTGTCAATCACTACCTCTATCTCTCTCTCTCTATCTATCTCACCCAGTCACTGTCAATCACTATCTCTTTCTCTCTCTCTCCATCTATCTCGCCCAGTCACTGTCAATCACTATCTCTCTCTCTCTCTCTATCTATCTCACCCAGTCACTGTCAATCACTACCTCACTCTCTCGCTCTCTATCTATCTCACCAAGTCACTGTCAATCACTACCTCTCTCTCTCTCTCTCCATCTATCTCACCCAGTCACTGTCAATCACTATCTCTCTCTCTCTCTCTCTCTATCTATTTCACCCAGTCACTGTGAATCACTATCTCTCTCTCTCTCTCTCTATCTATCTCGCCCAGTCACCGTCAATCACTATCTCTCTCTCTCTCTCTCTATCTATCTCACCCAGTCACTGTCAATCACTATCTCTCTCTCTCTCTCTCTATCTATCTCGCCCAGTCACCGTCAACCACTATCTCTCTCTCTCTCTCTCTCTCTATCTATCTCACCCAGTCACTGTCAATCACTACCTCTCTCTCTCTATCTATCTCACCCAGTCACTGTCAATCACTATCTCTCTCTCTCTCTCTCTCTATCTATCTCACCCAGTCACTGTCAATCACTACCTCTCTCTCTCTCTCTCTATCTATCTCACCCAGTCACTGTCAATCACTATCTCTCTCTCTCTCTCTCTCTATCTATTTCACCCAGTCACTGTCAATCACTATCTCTCTCTCTCTCTCTCTATCTATCTCGCCCAGTCACCGTCAATCACTATCTCTCTCTCTCTCTCTCTATCTATCTCACCCAGTCACTGTCAATCACTACCTCTCTCTCTCTCTCTCTATCTATCTCACCCAGTCACTGTCAATCACTACCTCTCTCTCTCTCTCTCTATCTATCTCACACAGTCACTGTCAATCACTGTCTCTCTCTCTCTCACTATCTATCTCGCCCAGTCACTGTCAATCACTATCTCTCTCTCTCTCTCTCTATCTATCTCACCCAGTCACTGTCAATCACTATCTCTCTCTCTCTCTCTCTCTCTCTATCTATCTCACCCAGTCACTGTCAATCACTATCTCTCTCTCTCTCTCTATCTATCTATCTCACCCAGTCACTGTCAATCACTATCTCTCTCTCTCTCTCTATCTATCTCGCCCAGGCACTGTCAATCACTACCTCTCTCTCTCTCTCTCTCTCTATCTATCTCACCCAGTCACTGTCAATCACTATCTCTCTCTCTCTCTCTCTCTATCTATCTCACCCAGTCACTGTCAATCACTACCTCTCTCTCTCTCTCTCTATCTATCTCACCCAGTCACTGTCAATCACTACCTCTTTCTCTCTCTATCTATCTTTCTTGCCCAGTCACTGTCAATCACTACCTCTCTCTCTCTCTCTCTCTATCTATCTCGCCCAGTCACTGTCAATCACTATCTCTCTCTCTCTCTCTCACTCTCTATCTATCTCGCCCAGTCACTGTCAATCACTACCTCTCTCTCTCTCTCTCTATCTATCTCACCCAGTCACTGTCAATCACTATCTCTCTCTCTCTCTCTCTATCTATCTCGCCCAGTCACTGTCAATCACTATCGCTCTCTCTCTCTCTCTCTATCTATCTCACCCAGTCACTGTCAATCACTACCTCTCTCTCTCTCTCTCTATCTATCTCACCCAGTCACTGTCAATCACTACCTCTTTCTCTCTCTATCTATCTTTCTTGCCCAGTCACTGTCAATCACTACCTCTCTCTCTCTCTCTCTCTATCTATCTCGCCCAGTCACTGTCAATCACTATCTCTCTCTCTCTCTCTCACTCTCTATCTATCTCGCCCAGTCACTGTCAATCACTACCTCTCTCTCTCTCTCTCTCTCTATCTATCTCACCCAGTCACTGTCAATCACTATCTCTCTCTCTCTCACTCTCTCTCTCTATCTATCTCGCCCAGTCACTGTCAATCACTATCTCTCTCTCTCTCTCTCTATCTATCTCGCCCAGTCACTGTCAATCACTATCTCTCTCTCTCTCTCTCTCTCTCTCTCTCTCTATCTATTTATCTCGCCCAGTCACTGTCAATCACTACCTCTCTCTCTCTCTCTCTCTCTCTAGCTCGCCCAGTCACTGTCAATCACTACCTCTCTCTCTCTCTCTCTCTATCTATCTCACCCAGTCACTGTCAATCACTATTTCTCTCTCTCTCTCTCTATCTATCTCACCCAGTCACTGTCAATCACTACCTCTCTCTCTCTCTCTCTATCTATCTCACCCAGTCACTGTCAATCACTACCTCTCTCTCTCTCTCTCTCTCTATCTATCTCACCCAGTCACTGTCAATCACTATCTCTCTCTCTCTCTCTCTCTATCTATTTCACCCAGTCACTGTCAATCACTATCTCTCTCTCTCTCTCTCTATCTATCTCGCCCAGTCACCGTCAATCACTATCTCTCTCTCTCTCTCTCTATCTATCTCACCCAGTCACTGTCAATCACTACCTCTCTCTCTCTCTCTCTATCTATCTCACCCAGTCACTGTCAATCACTACCTCTCTCTCTCTCTCTATATATCTCACCCAGTCACTGTCAATCACTGTCTCTCTCTCTCTCACTATCTATCTCGCCCAGTCACTGTCGATCACTATCTCTCTCTCTCTCTCTCTATCTATCTCACCCAGTCACTGTCAATCACTATCTCTCTCTCTCTCTCTCTATCTATCTCACCCAGTCACTGTCAATCACTATCTCTCTCTCTCTCTCTCTCTCTCTATCTATCTCGCACAGTCACTGTCAATCACTATCTCTCTCTCTCTCTCTATCTATCTCACCCATTCACTGTCAATCACTACCTCTCTCTCTCTATCTATCTCACCCAGTCACTGTCAATCACTACCTCTCTCTCTCTCTCTCTCCATCTATCTCACCCAGTCACTGTCAATCACTACCTCTCTCTCTCTTTCTCTATCTATCTCGCCCAGTCACTGTCAATCACGACCTCTCTCTCTCTCTCTCTATCTATCTCGCCCAGTCACTGTCAATCACTATCTCTCTCTCTCTCTCTCTCTATCTATCTCACCCAGTCACTGTCAATCACTATCTCTCTCTCTCTCTCTCTCTCTATCTGTCTCGCCCAGTCACTGTCAATCACTATCTCTCTCTCTCTCTCTCTAACTATCTCTCCCAGTCACTGTCAATCACGACCTCTCTCTCTCTCTCTCTATCTATCTCACCCAGTCACTGTCAATCACTGTCTCTCTCTCTCTCACTATCTATCTCGCCCAGTCACTGTCAATCACTATCTAACTCTCTCTCTCTCCATCTATCTCGCCCAGTCACTGTCAATCACGACCTCTCTCTCTCTCTCTCTATCTATCTCACCCAGTCACTGTCAATCACTGTCTCTCTCTCTCACTATCTATCTCGCCCAGTCACTGTCAATCACTATCTAACTCTCTCTCTCTCTCTATCGAACTCGCCCAGTCACTGACAATCAATATCTCTCTCTCTCTCTCTCTATCTACCTCGCCCAGTCACTGTCAATCACTACCTCTCTCTCTCTCTCTCTATCTATCTATCTCGCCCAGTCACTGTCAATCACTACCTCTCTCTCTCTCTCTCTCTATCTATCTCACCCAGTCACTGTCAATCACTATCTCTCTCTCTCTCTCTCTCTATCTATCTCACCCAGTCACTGTCAATCACTATCTCTCTCTCTCTCTCTATCTATCTCGCCCAGTCACTGTCAATCACTACCTCTATCTCTCTCTCTCTATCTATCTCACCCAGTCACTGTCAATCACTATCTCTTTCTCTCTCTCTCCATCTATCTCGCCCAGTCACTGTCAATCACTATCTCTCTCTCTCTCTCTATCTATCTCACCCAGTCACTGTCAATCACTACCTCACTCTCTCGCTCTCTATCTATCTCACCCAGTCACTGTCAATCACTATCTCTCTCTCTCTCTCTCTATCTATCTCGCCCAGTCACCGTCAATCACTATCTCTCTCTCTCTCTCTCTATCTATCTCACCCAGTCACTGTCAATCACTACCTATCTCTCTCTCTCTCTATCTATCTCACCCAGTCACTGTTAATCACTATCTCTCTCTCTCTCTCTCTATCTATCTCACCCAGTCACTGTCAATCACTACCTCTCTCTCTCTCTCTCTATCTATTTCACCCAGTCACTGTCAATCACTATCTCTCTCTCTCTCTCTCTATCTATCTCGCCCAGTCACCGTCAATCACTATCTCTCTCTCTCTCTCTCTATCTATCTCACCCAGTCACTGTCAATCACTACCTCTCTCTCTCTCTCTCTATCTATCTCACCCAGTCACTGTCAATCACTACGTCTCTCTCTCTCTATCTATCTCACCCAGTCACTGTCAATCACTGTCTCTCTCTCTCTCACTATCTATCTCGCCCAGTCACTGTCAATCACTATCTCTCTCTCTCTCTCTCTATCTATCTCACCCAGTCACTGTCAATCACTATCTCTCTCTCTCTCTCTCTATCTATCTCGCCCAGTCACCGTCAATCACTATCTCTCTCTCTCTCTCTCTATCTATCTCACCCAGTCACTGTCAATCACTACCTCTCTCTCTCTCTCTCTATCTATCTCACCCAGTCACTGTCAATCACTATCTCTCCCTCTCTCTCTCTATCTATCTCACCCAGTCACTGTCAATCACTACCTCTCTCTCTCTCTCTCTATCTATTTCACCCAGTCACTGTCAATCACTATCTCTCTCTCTCTCTCTCTATCTATCTCGCCCAGTCACCGTCAATCACTATCTCTCTCTCTCTCTCTCTATCTATCTCACCCAGTCACTGTCAATCACTACCTCTCTCTCTCTCTCTCTATCTATCTCACCCAGTCACTGTCAATCACTACCTCTCTCTCTCTCTCTCTATCTATCTCACCCAGTCACTGTCAATCACTGTCTCTCTCTCTCTCTCTCTATCTATCTCACCCAGTCACTGTCAATCACTATCTCTCTCTCTCTCTCTCTCTCTCTCTCTATCTGTCTCGCCCAGTCACTGTCAATCACTATCTCTCTCTCTCTCTCTCTATCTATCTCACCCAGTCACTGTCAATCACTATCTCTCTCTCTCTCTCTCTCTCTCTCTATCTGTCTCGCCCAGTCACTGTCAATCACTATCTCTCTCTCTCTCTCTCTATCTATCTCACCCAGTCACTGTCAATCACTATCTCTCTCTCTCTCTCTCTCTCTCTCTATCTATCTCGCCCAGTCACTGTCAATCACTATCTCTCTCTCTCTCTCTCTATCTATCTCACCCAGTCACTGTCAATCACTATCTCTCTCTCTCTCTCTCTCTCTCTCTATCTGTCTCGCCCAGTCACTGTCAATCACTATCTCTCTCTCTCTCTCTCTGACTATCTCTCCCAGTCACTGTCAATCACGACCTCTCTCTCTCTCTCTCTATCTATCTCACCCAGTCACTGTCAATCAATATCTCTCTCTCTCTCTCTATCTACCTCGCCCAGTCACTGTCAATCACTACCTCTCTCTCTCTCTCTCTATCTATCTATCTCGCCCAGTCACTGTCAATCACTACCTCTCTCTCTCTCTCTCTCTCTCTATCTATCTCACCCAGTCACTGTCAATCACTACCTCTCTCTCTCTCTCTCTATCTATCTCACCCAGTCACTGTCAATCACTACCTCTCTCTCTCTCTCTATATATCTCACCCAGTCACTGTCAATCACTGTCTCTCTCTCTCTCACTATCTATCTCGCCCAGTCACTGTCGATCACTATCTCTCTCTCTCTCTCTCTATCTATCTCACCCAGTCACTGTCAATCACTATCTCTCTCTCTCTCTCTCTATCTATCTCACCCAGTCACTGTCAATCACTATCTCTCTCTCTCTCTCTCTCTCTCTATCTATCTCGCACAGTCACTGTCAATCACTATCTCTCTCTCTCTCTCTATCTATCTCACCCATTCACTGTCAATCACTACCTCTCTCTCTCTATCTATCTCACCCAGTCACTGTCAATCACTACCTCTCTCTCTCTCTCTCTCCATCTATCTCACCCAGTCACTGTCAATCACTACCTCTCTCTCTCTTTCTCTATCTATCTCGCCCAGTCACTGTCAATCACGACCTCTCTCTCTCTCTCTCTATCTATCTCGCCCAGTCACTGTCAATCACTATCTCTCTCTCTCTCTCTCTCTATCTATCTCACCCAGTCACTGTCAATCACTATCTCTCTCTCTCTCTCTCTCTCTATCTGTCTCGCCCAGTCACTGTCAATCACTATCTCTCTCTCTCTCTCTCTAACTATCTCTCCCAGTCACTGTCAATCACGACCTCTCTCTCTCTCTCTCTATCTATCTCACCCAGTCACTGTCAATCACTGTCTCTCTCTCTCTCACTATCTATCTCGCCCAGTCACTGTCAATCACTATCTAACTCTCTCTCTCTCCATCTATCTCGCCCAGTCACTGTCAATCACGACCTCTCTCTCTCTCTCTCTATCTATCTCACCCAGTCACTGTCAATCACTGTCTCTCTCTCTCACTATCTATCTCGCCCAGTCACTGTCAATCACTATCTAACTCTCTCTCTCTCTCTATCGAACTCGCCCAGTCACTGACAATCAATATCTCTCTCTCTCTCTCTCTATCTACCTCGCCCAGTCACTGTCAATCACTACCTCTCTCTCTCTCTCTCTATCTATCTATCTCGCCCAGTCACTGTCAATCACTACCTCTCTCTCTCTCTCTCTCTATCTATCTCACCCAGTCACTGTCAATCACTATCTCTCTCTCTCTCTCTCTCTATCTATCTCACCCAGTCACTGTCAATCACTATCTCTCTCTCTCTCTCTATCTATCTCGCCCAGTCACTGTCAATCACTACCTCTATCTCTCTCTCTCTATCTATCTCACCCAGTCACTGTCAATCACTATCTCTTTCTCTCTCTCTCCATCTATCTCGCCCAGTCACTGTCAATCACTATCTCTCTCTCTCTCTCTATCTATCTCACCCAGTCACTGTCAATCACTACCTCACTCTCTCGCTCTCTATCTATCTCACCAAGTCACTGTCAATCACTACCTCTCTCTCTCTCTCTCCATCTATCTCACCCAGTCACTGTCAATCACTATCTCTCTCTCTCTCTCTCTCTATCTATTTCACCCAGTCACTGTGAATCACTATCTCTCTCTCTCTCTCTCTATCTATCTCGCCCAGTCACCGTCAATCACTATCTCTCTCTCTCTCTCTCTATCTATCTCACCCAGTCACTGTCAATCACTATCTCTCTCTCTCTCTCTCTATCTATCTCGCCCAGTCACCGTCAACCACTATCTCTCTCTCTCTCTCTCTCTCTATCTATCTCACCCAGTCACTGTCAATCACTACCTCTCTCTCTCTCTCTCTATCTATCTCACCCAGTCACTGTCAATCACTATCTCTCTCTCTCTCTCTCTCTATCTATCTCACCCAGTCACTGTCAATCACTACCTCTCTCTCTCTCTCTCTATCTATCTCACCCAGTCACTGTCAATCACTATCTCTCTCTCTCTCTCTCTCTATCTATTTCACCCAGTCACTGTCAATCACTATCTCTCTCTCTCTCTCTCTATCTATCTCGCCCAGTCACCGTCAATCACTATCTCTCTCTCTCTCTCTCTATCTATCTCACCCAGTCACTGTCAATCACTACCTCTCTCTCTCTCTCTCTATCTATCTCACCCAGTCACTGTCAATCACTACCTCTCTCTCTCTCTCTCTATCTATCTCACACAGTCACTGTCAATCACTGTCTCTCTCTCTCTCACTATCTATCTCGCCCAGTCACTGTCAATCACTATCTCTCTCTCTCTCTCTCTATCTATCTCACCCAGTCACTGTCAATCACTATCTCTCTCTCTCTCTCTCTCTCTCTCTATCTGTCTCGCGCAGTCACTGTCAATCACTATCTCTCTCTCTCTCTCTCTAACTATCTCTCCCAGTCACTGTCAATCACGACCTCTCTCTCTCTCTCTCTATCTATCTCACCCAGTCACTGTCAATCACTGTCTCTCTCTCTCTCACTATCTATCTCGCCCAGTCACTGTCAATCACTATCTAACTCTCTCTCTCTCTCTATCGAACTCGCCCAGTCACTGTCAATCAATATCTCTCTCTCTCTCTCTCTATCTACCTCGCCCAGTCACTGTCAATCACTACTTCTCTCTCTCTCTCTCTATCTATCTATCTCGCCCAGTCACTGTCAATCACTACCTCTCTCTCACTCTCTCTCTCTCTATCTATCTCACCCAGTCACTGTCAATCACTATCTCTCTCTCTCTCTCTCTATCTATCTCACCCAGTCACTGTCAATCACTATCTCTCTCTCTCTCTCTCTCTATCTATCTCGCCCAGTTACTGTCAATCACTACCTCTATCTCTCTCTCTCTATCTATCTCGCCCAGTCACTGTCAATCACTACCTCTATCTCTCTCTCTCTATCTATCTCACCCAGTCACTGTGAATCACTATCTCTTTCTCTCTCTCTCTATCTATCTCGCCCAGTCACTGTCAATCACTATCTCTCTCTCTCTCTCTATCTATCTCACCCAGTCACTGTCAATCACTATCTCTCTCTCTCTCTCTCTATCAATCTCGCCCAGTCACTGTCAATCACTACCTCTCTCTCTCTCTCTCTATCTATCTCGCCCAGTCACTGTCAATTACTACCTCTCTCTCTCTATCTATCTCACCCAGTCACTGTCAATCACTACCTCTCTCTCTCTCTCTCTCTATCTATCTCACCCAGTCACTGTCAATCACTATCTCTCTCTCTCTCTCTCTATCTATCTCACACAGTCACTGTCAATCACTACCTCTCTCTCTCTCTCTCTATCTATCTCACCCAGTCACTGTCAATCACTACCTCTCTCTCTCTCTCTCCATCTATCTCACCCAGTCACTGTCAATCACTATCTCTCTCTCTCTCTCTCTCTATCTATTTCACCCAGTCACTGTCAATCACTATCTCTCTCTCTCTCTCTCTATCTATCTCGCCCAGTCACCGTCAATCACTATCTCTCTCTCTCTCTCTCTATCTATCTCACCCAGTCACTGTCAATCACTATCTCTCTCTCTCTCTCTCTATCTATCTCGCCCAGTCACCGTCAATCACTATCTCTCTCTCTCTCTCTCTATCTATCTCACCCAGTCACTGTCAATCACTACCTATCTCTCTCTCTCTCTATCTATTTCACCCAGTCACTGTCAATCACTATCTCTCTCTCTCTCTCTCTATCTATCTCGCCCAGTCACCGTCAATCACTATCTCTCTCTCTCTCTCTCTATCTATCTCACCCAGTCACTGTCAATCACTATCTCTCTCTCTCTCTCTCTATCTATCTCGCCCAGTCACCGTCAATCACTATCTCTCTCTCTCTCTCTCTATCTATCTCACCCAGTCACTGTCAATCACTACCTATCTCTCTCTCTCTCTATCTATCTCACCCAGTCACTGTCAATCACTACCTCTCTCTCTCTCTCTCTATCTATTTCACCCAGTCACTGTCAATCACTATCTCTCTCTCTCTCTCTCTATCTATCTCGCCCAGTCACCGTCAATCACTATCTCTCTCTCTCTCTCTCTATCTATCTCACCCAGTCACTGTCAATCACTACCTCTCTCTCTCTCTCTCTATCTATCTCACCCAGTCACTGTCAATCACTACGTCTCTCTCTCTCTATCTATCTCACCCAGTCACTGTCAATCACTGTCTCTCTCTCTCTCACTATCTATCTCGCCCAGTCACTGTCAATCACTATCTCTCTCTCTCTCTCTCTATCTATCTCGCCCAGTCACCGTCAATCACTATCTCTCTCTCTCTCTCTCTATCTATCTCACCCAGTCACTGTCAATCACTACCTCTCTCTCTCTCTCTCTATCTATCTCACCCAGTCACTGTCAATCACTATCTCTCCCTCTCTCTCTCTATCTATCTCACCCAGTCACTGTCAATCACTACCTCTCTCTCTCTCTCTCTATCTATTTCACCCAGTCACTGTCAATCACTATCTCTCTCTCTCTCTCTCTATCTATCTCGCCCAGTCACCGTCAATCACTATCTCTCTCTCTCTCTCTCTATCTATCTCACCCAGTCACTGTCAATCACTACCTCTCTCTCTCTCTCTCTATCTATCTCACCCAGTCACTGTCAATCACTACCTCTCTCTCTCTCTCTCTATCTATCTCACCCAGTCACTGTCAATCACTGTCTCTCTCTCTCTCTCTCTATCTATCTCACCCAGTCACTGTCAATCACTATCTCTCTCTCTCTCTCTCTCTCTCTCTCTATCTGTCTCGCCCAGTCACTGTCAATCACTATCTCTCTCTCTCTCTCTCTATCTATCTCACCCAGTCACTGTCAATCACTATCTCTCTCTCTCTCTCTCTCTCTCTCTATCTGTCTCGCCCAGTCACTGTCAATCACTATCTCTCTCTCTCTCTCTCTATCTATCTCACCCAGTCACTGTCAATCACTATCTCTCTCTCTCTCTCTCTCTCTCTCTATCTATCTCGCCCAGTCACTGTCAATCACTATCTCTCTCTCTCTCTCTCTATCTATCTCACCCAGTCACTGTCAATCACTATCTCTCTCTCTCTCTCTCTCTCTCTCTATCTGTCTCGCCCAGTCACTGTCAATCACTATCTCTCTCTCTCTCTCTCTAACTATCTCTCCCAGTCACTGTCAATCACGACCTCTCTCTCTCTCTCTCTATCTATCTCACCCAGTCACTGTCAATCAATATCTCTCTCTCTCTCTCTCTATCTACCTCGCCCAGTCACTGTCAATCACTACCTCTCTCTCTCTCTCTCTATCTATCTATCTCGCCCAGTCACTGTCAATCACTACCTCTCTCTCTCTCTCTCTCTCTCTATCTATCTCACCCAGTCACTGTCAATCACTATCTCTCTCTCTCTCTCTCTCTATCTATCTCACCCAGTCACTGTCAATCACTATCTCTCTCTGTCTCTCTATCTATCTCGCCCAGTCACTGTCAATCACTACCTCTATCTCTCTCTCTCTATCTATCTCACCCAGTCACTGTCAATCACTATCTCTTTCTCTCTCTCTCTATCTATCTCGCCCAGTCACTGTCAATCACTATCTCTCTCTCTCTCTCTATCTATCTCACCCAGTCACTGTCAATCACTATCTCTCTCTCTCTCTCTATCAATCTCGCCCAGTCACTGTCAATCACGACCTCTCTCTCTCTCTATCTATCTATCTCGCCCAGTCACTGTCAATCACTACCTCTCTCTCTCTCTCTCTATCTATCTCGCCCAGTCACTGTCAATTACTACCTCTCTCTCTCTATCTATCTCACCCAGTCACTGTCAATCACTACCTCTCTCTCTCTCTCTCTCTATCTATCTCACCCAGTCACTGTCAATCACTATCTCTCTCTCTCTCTCTCTATCTATCTCACACAGTCACTGTCAATCACTACCTCTCTCTCTCTCTCTCTATCTATCTCGCCCAGTCACCGTCAATCACTATCTCTCTCTCTCTCTCTCTATCTATCTCACCCAGTCACTGTCAATCACTATCTCTCTCTCTCTCTCTCTATCTATCTCGCCCAGTCACCGTCAATCACTATCTCTCTCTCTCTCTCTCTATCTATCTCACCCAGTCACTGTCAATCACTACCTATCTCTCTCTCTCTCTATCTATCTCACCCAGTCACTGTCAATCACTATCTCTCTCTCTCTCTCTCTATCTATCTCACCCAGTCACTGTCAATCACTACCTCTCTCTCTCTCTCTCTCTATCTATTTCACCCAGTCACTGTCAATCACTATCTCTCTCTCTCTCTCTCTATCTATCTCGCCCAGTCACCGTCAATCACTATCTCTCTCTCTCTCTCTCTATCTATCTCACCCAGTCACTGTCAATCACTACCTCTCTCTCTCTCTCTCTATCTATCTCACCCAGTCACTGTCAATCACTACCTCTCTCTCTCTCTCTCTATCTATCTCACCCAGTCACTGTCAATCACTGTCTCTCTCTCTCTCACTATCTATCTCGCCCAGTCACTGTCAATCACTATCTCTCTCTCTCTCTCTCTATCTATCTCACCCAGTCACTGTCAATCACTATCTCTCTCTCTCTCTCTCTATCTATCTCACCCAGTCACTGTCAATCACTATCTCTCTCTCTCTCTCTCTATCTATCTCGCACAGTCACTGTCAATCACTATCTCTCTCTCTCTATCTATCTCACCCAGTCACTGTCAATCACTATCTCTCTCTCTCTCTCTCTATCTATCTCACCCAGTCACTGTCAATCACTACCTCTCTCTCTCTCTCTCTCCATCTATCTCACCCAGTCACTGTCAATCACTACCTCTCTCTCTCTTTCTCTATCTATCTCGCCCAGTCACTGTCAATCACTACCTCTCTCTCTCTCTCTCTCTATCTATCTCGCCCAGTCACTGTCAATCACTACCTCTCTCTCTCTTTCTCTATCTATCTCGCCCAGTCACTGTCAATCACTCCCTCTCTCTCTCTCTCTCTATCTATCTCGCCCAGTCACTGACAATCACTATCTCTCTCTCTCTCTCTCTATCTATCACACCCAGTCACCGTCAATCACTATCTCTCTCTCTCTCTCTCTCTCTCTCTATCTGTCTCGCCCAGTCACTGTCAATCACTATCTCTCTCTCTCTCTCTCTATCTATCTCACCCAGTCACCGTCAATCACTATCTCTCTCTCTCTCTCTCTCTCCATCTATCAATCTCGCCCAGTCACTGTCAATCACTACCTCTCTCTCTCTCTCTCTCTCTCTATCTATCTCACCCAGTCACTGTCAATCACTATCTCTCTCTCTATCTATCTCACCCAGTCACTGTCAATCACTATCTCTCTCTCTCTCTCTATCTATCTCGCCCAGTCACCTTCAATCACTATCTCTCTCTCTCTCTCTCTCTATCTATCTCACCCAGTCACTGTCAATCACTACCTCTCTCTCTCTCTCTCCATCTATATCGCCCAGTCACTGTCAATCACTACCTCTCTCTCTCTCTCTCTATCTATCTCACCCAGTCACTGTCAATCACTGTCTCTCTCTCTCTCACTATCTATCTCGCCCAGTCACTGTCAATTACTATCTCTCT
Organism: Heterodontus francisci; assembly: GCF_036365525.1. Classification (NCBI taxonomy): domain Eukaryota; kingdom Metazoa; phylum Chordata; class Chondrichthyes; order Heterodontiformes; family Heterodontidae; genus Heterodontus; species Heterodontus francisci. The sequence goes on from NW_027141784.1 coordinate 918,082, forward strand.
CTCTCTCTCTCTCTATCTATCTCGCCCAGTCACTGTCAATCACTATCTCTCTCACTCTCTCTATCTATCTCACCCAGTCACTGTCAATCACTATCTCTCTCTCTCTCTCTCTATCAATCTCGCCCAGTCACTGTCAATCACGACCTCTCTCTCTCTCTATCTATCTATCTCGCCCAGTCACTGTCAATCACTACCTCTCTCTCTCTCTCTCTCTCTCTATCTATCTCGCCCAGTCACTGTCAATTACTACCTCTCTCTCTCTCTCTATCTATCTGACCCAGTCACTGTCAATCACTACCTCTCTCTCTCTCTCTCTATCTATCTCACCCAGTCACTGTCAATCACTACCTCTCTCTCTCTCTCTCTCTTTCTATCTCACCCAGTCACTGTCAATCACTATCTCTCTCTCTCTCACTCTCTCTCTCTATCTATTTCACCCAGTCACTGTCAATCACTATCTCTCTCTCTCTCTCTCTCCAGCTATCTCGCCCAGTCACCGTCAATCACTATCTCTCTCTCTCTCTCTCTATCTATCTCACCCAGTCACTGTCAATCACTACCTCTCTCTCTCTCTCTCTATCTATCTCACCCAGTCACTGTCAATCACTACCTCTCTCTCTCTCTCTCTATCTATCTCACCCAGTCACTGTCAATCACTGTCTCTCTCTCTCTCACTATCTATCTCGCCCAGTCACTGTCAATCACTATCTCTCTCTCTCTCTCTCTATCTATCTCACCCAGTCACTGTCAATCACTATCTCTCTCTCTCTCTCTCTCTCTATCTATCTCGCCCAGTCACTGTCAATCAATACATCTCTCTCTCTCTCTCTATCTATTTCACCCAGTCACTGTCAATCACTATCTCTCTCTCTCTCTCTCTCTATCTATCTCACCCAGTCACTGTCAATCACTACCTCTCTCTCTCTCTCGCTATCTATCTCACCCAGTCACTGTCAATCACTATCTCTCTCTCTCTCTCTCTATCTATCTCACATAGTCACTGTCAATCACTACCTCTCTCTCTCTCTATCTATCTCACCCAGTCACTGTCAATCACTACCTCTCTCTCTCTCTATCTATCTCACCCAGTCACTGTCAATCACTACCTCTCTCTCTCTCTCTCTATCTATCTCGCCCAGTCACTGTCAATCACTATCTCTCTCTCTCTCTCTCTATCTATCTATCTCGCCCAGTCACTGTCAATCACTATCTCTCTCTCTCTCTCTCTATCTATCTCGCCCAGTCACTGTCAATCACTATCTCTCTCTCTCTCTCTCTATCTATCTATCTCGCCCAGTCACTGTCAATCACTATCTCTCTCTCTCTCTCTCTATCTATCTCGCCCAGTCACTGTCAATCACTATCTCTCTCTCTCTCTCTCTCTCTCTCTATCTATCTCACCCAATCACTGTCAATCACTATCTCTCTCTCTCTCACTCTCTCTCTCTATCTATCTCAGCCAGTCACTGTCAATCACTATCTCTCTCTCTCTCTCTCTCTCTATCTATCTCGCCCAGTCACTGTCAATCACTCTCTCTCTCTCTCTCTCTCTCTCTCTATCTATCTCGCCCAGTCACTGTCAATCACTATCTCTCTCTCTCTCTCTCTATCTATCTCGCCCAGTCACTGTCAATCACTATCTCTCTCTCTCTCTCTCTCTCTCTCTATCTATCTCACCCAATCACTGTCAATCACTATCTCTCTCTCTCTCACTCTCTCTCTCTATCTATCTCAGCCAGTCACTGTCAATCACTATCTCTCTCTCTCTCTCTCTCTATCTATCTCGCCCAGTCACTGTCAATCACTCTCTCTCTCTCTCTCTCTCTCTCTCTATCTATCTCGCCCAGTCACTGTCAATCACTATCTCCCTCTCTCTCTCTCTCTCTCTATCTATCTCGCCCAGTCACTGTCAATCACTATCTCTCTCTCTCTCTTTCTCTCTATCTATCTCACCCAGTCACTGTCAATCACTATCTCTCTCTCTCTCACTCTCTCTCTCTATCTATCTCACCCAGTCACTGTCAATCACTATCTCTCTCTCTCTCTCTCTCTCTATCTATCTTGCCCAGCCACTGTCAATCACTATCTCTCTCTCTCTCTCTCTCTCTCTCTCTCTATCTATTTCGCCCAGTCACTGTCAATCACTATCTCTCTCTCTCTCACTCTCTCTCTCTATCAATCTCGCCCAGTCACTGTCAATCACTATCTCTCTCTCTCTCTCTCTATCTATCTATCTCGCCCAGTCACTGTCAATCACCATCTCTCTCTCTCTCTCTCTCTCTATCTCGCCCAGTCACTGTCAATCACTATCTCTCTCTCTCTCTCTCTCTCTCTATCTGTCTCACCCAGTCACTGTCAATCACTATCTCTCTCTCTCTCACTCTCTCTCTCTATCTATCTCAGCCAGTCACTGTCAATCACTATCTCTCTCTCTCTCTCTCTCTATCTCGCCCAGTCACTGTCAATCACTCTCTCTCTCTCTCTCTCTCTCTCTCTCTCTATCTATCTCGCCCAGTCACTGTCAATCACTATCTCTCTCTCTCTCTCTCTCTCTCTATCTATCTCGCCCAGTCACTGTCAATCACTATCTCTCTCTCTCTCTCTCTCTCTCTCTATCTATCTCGCCCAGTCACTGTCAATCACTATCTCTCTCTCTCTCTCTCTATTTATCTCGCCCAGTCACTGTCAATCACTATCTCTCTCTCTCTCACTCTCTCTCTCTATCTATCTCACCCAGTCACTGTCAATCACTATCTCTCTCTCTCTCTCTCTCTCTCTATCTATCTCGCCCAGTCACTGTCAATCACTATCTCTCTCTTTCTCTCTCTCTCTCTATCTATCTCACCCAGTCACTGTCAATCACTATCTCTCTCTCTCTCTCTCTATCTATCTCGCCCAGCCACTGTCAATCACTATCTCTCTCTCTCTCTCTCTATCTATCTATCTCGCCCAGTCACTGTCAATCACTATCTCTCTCTCTCTCTCTCTCTCTCTCTATCTATTTCGCCCAGTCACTGTCAATCACTATCTCTCTCTCTCTCACTCTCTCTCTCTTTCTATCTCGCCCAGTCACTGTCAATCACTATCTCTCTCTCTCTCTCTCTATCTATCTATCTCGCCCAGTCACTGTCAATCACTATCTCTCTCTCTCTCTCTCTCTCTCTCTATCTATTTCGCCCAGTCACTGTCAATCACTATCTCTCTCTCTCTCACTCTCTCTCTCTATCTATCTCGCCCAGTCACTGTCAATCACTATCTCTCTCTCTCTCTCTCTCTCTCTCTCTCTCTCTATCTATCTCACCCAGTCACTGTCAATCACTATCTCTCTCTCTCTCTCTCTCTATCTATCTCGCCCAGTCACTGTCAATCACTATCTCTCTCTCTCTCTCTCTCTCTATCTATCTCGCCCAGTCAATGTCAATCACTATCTCTCTCTCTCTCACTCTCTCTCTCTATCTATCTCGCCCAGTCACTGTCAATCACTATCTCTCTCTCTCTCTCTCTATCTATCTCACCCAGTCACTGTCAATCACGATCTCTCTCTCTCTCACTCTCTCTCTCTATCTAACTCGCCCAGTCACTGTCAATCACTATCTCTCTCTCTCTCTATCTATCTCACCCAGTCACTGTCAATCACTATCTCTCTCTCTCTCTCTCTATCTATCTCGCCCAGTCACTGTCAATCACTATCTCTCTCTCTCTCTCTCTCTTTCGATCTATCTCGCCCAGTGACTGTCAATCACTATCTCTCTCTCTCTCTCTCTCTATCTATCTCGCCCAGTCACTGTCAATCACTATCTCTCTCTCTCTCTCTCTCTCTCTATCTATCTCACCCAGTCACTGTCAATCACTATCTCTCTCTCTCTCTCTCTATCTATCTCGCCCAGCCACTGTCAATCACTATCTCTCTCTCTCTCTCTCTATCTATCTATCTCGCCCAGTCACTGTCAATCACTATCTCTCTCTCTCTCTCTCTCTCTCTCTCTCTCTATCTATCTTGCCCAGTCACTGTCAATCACTATCTCTCTCTCTCTCACTCTCTCTCTCTATCTATCTCGCCCAGTCACTGTCAATCACTATCTCTCTCTCTCTCTCTCTATCTATCTATCTCGCCCAGTCACTGTCAATCACTATCTCTCTCTCTCTCTCTCTCTCTCTATCTATCTCGCCCAGTCACTGTCAATCACTATCTCTCTCTCTCTCTCTCTCTCTCTCTATCTATCTCACCCAGTCACTGTCAATCACTATCTCTCTCTCTCTCACTCTCTCTCTCTATCTATCTCAGCCAGTCACTGTCAATCACTATCTCTCTCTCTCTCTCTCTCTATCTATCTCGCCCAGTCACTGTCAATCACTCTCTCTCTCTCTCTCTCTCTCTCTCTATCTATCTCGCCCAGTCACTGTCAATCACTATCTCTCTCTCTCTCTCTCTCTCTATCTATCTCGCCCAGTCACTGTCAATCACTATCTCCCTCTCTCTCTCTCTCTCTCTCTCTATCTATCTCGCCCAGTCACTGTCAATCACTACATCTCTCTCTCTCACTCTATCTATCTCGGCCAGTCACTGTCAATCACTATCTCTCTCTCTCTCTCTCTCTCTCTATCTCGCCCAGTCACTGTCAATCACTATCTCTCTCTCTCTCTCTCTCTTTCGATCTATCTCGCCCAGTCACTGTCAATCACTATCTCTCTCTCTCTCTATCTATCTCGCCCAGTCACTGTCAATCACTATCTCTCTCTCTCTCTCTCTCTCTCTATCTATCTCACCCAGTCACTCTCAATCACTATCTCTCTCTCTCTCTCTCTATCTATCTCGCCCAGCCACTGTCAATCACTATCTCTCTCTCTCTCTCTCTCTCTATCTATCTCACCCAGTCACTGTCAATCACTATCTCTCTCTCTCTCTCTCTATCTATCTCGCCCAGCCACTGTCGATCACTATCTCTCTCTCTCTCTCTCTCTCTATCTATCTATCTCGCCCAGTCACTGTCAATCACTATCTCTCTCTCTCTCTCTCTCTCTCTCTCTATCTATTTCGCCCAGTCACTGTCAATCACTATCTCTCTCTCTCTCTCTCTCTCTCTCTATCTATCTCGCCCAGTCACTGTCAATCACTATCTCTCTCTCTCTCTCTCTATCTATCTATCTCGCCCAGTCACTGTCAATCACTATCTCTCTCTCTCTCTCTCTCTATCTATTTCGCCCAGTCACTGTCAATCACTATCTCTCTCTCTCTCACTCTCTCTCTCTATCTCTCTCGCCCAGTCACTGTCAATCACTATCTCTCTCTCTCTCTCTCTATCTATCTATCTCGCCCAGTCACTGTCAATCACTATCTCTCTCTCGCTCTCTCTCTATCTATCTCGCCCAGTCACTGTCAATCACTATCTCTCTCTCTCTCTCTCTCTCTCTCTATCTATCTCACCCAGTCACTGTCAATCACTATCTCTCTCTCTCTCTCTCTCTCTCTATCTATCTCGCCCAGTCACTGTCAATCACTATCTCTCTCTCTCTCTCTCTCTCTATCTATCTCGCCCAGTCACTGTCAATCACTATCTCTCTCTCTCTCTCTATCTATCTCGCCCAGCCACTGTCAATCACTATCTCTCTCTCTCTCTTTCTATCTATCTATCTCGCCCAGTCACTGTCAATCACTATCTCTCTCTCTCTCTCTCTCTCTCTCTCTATCTATTTCGCCCAGTCACTGTCAATCACTATCTCTCTCTCTCTCACTCTCTCTCTCTATCTATCTCGCCCAGTCACTGTCAATCACTATCTCTCTCTCTCTCTCTCTATCTATCTATCTCGCCCAGTCACTGTCAATCACTATCTCTCTCTCTCTCTCTCTCTCTCTATCTATCTCGCCCAGTCACTGTCAATCACTATCTCTCTCTCTCTCTCTCTCTCTCTCTCTATCTATCTCACCCAGTCACTGTCAATCACTATCTCTCTCTCTCTCACTCTCTCTCTCTATCTATCTCAGCCAGTCACTGTCAATCACTATCTCTCTCTCTCTCTCTCTCTATCTATCTCGCCCAGTCACTGTCAATCACTCTCTCTCTCTCTCTCTCTCTCTCTCTATCTATCTCGCCCAGTCACTGTCAATCACTATCTCTCTCTCTCTCTCTCTCTCTATCTATCTCGCCCAGTCACTGTCAATCACTATCTCCCTCTCTCTCTCTCTCTCTCTATCTATCTCGCCCAGTCACTGTCAATCACTACATCTCTCTCTCTCACTCTATCTATCTCGGCCAGTCACTGTCAATCACTATCTCTCTCTCTCTCTCTCTCTCTCTATCTCGCCCAGTCACTGTCAATCACTATCTCTCTCTCTCTCTCTCTCTTTCGATCTATCTCGCCCAGTCACTGTCAATCACTATCTCTCTCTCTCTCTCTCTCTATCTATCTCGCCCAGTCACTGTCAATCACTATCTCTCTCTCTCTCTCTCTCTCTCTATCTATCTCACCCAGTCACTGTCAATCACTATCTCTCTCTCTCTCTCTCTCTATCTATCTCGCCCAGCCACTGTCAATCACCATCTCTCTCTCTCTCTCTCTCTCTATCTATCTCACCCAGTCACTGTCAATCACTATCTCTCTCTCTCTCTCTCTATCTATCTCGCCCAGCCACTGTCGATCACTATCTCTCTCTCTCTCTCTCTATCTATCTATCTCTCCCAGTCACTGTCAATCACTATCTCTCTCTCTCTCTCTCTCTCTCTCTCTCTATCTATTTCGCCCAGTCACTGTCAATCACTATCTCTCTCTCTCTCTCTCTCTCTATCTCGCCCAGTCACTGTCAATCACTATCTCTCTCTCTCTCTCTCTCTCTCTATCTGTCTCACCCAGTCACTGTCAATCACTATCTCTCTCTCTCTCACTCTCTCTCTCTATCTATCTCAGCCAGTCACTGTCAATCACTATCTCTCTCTCTCTCTCTCTCTATCTCGCCCAGTCACTGTCAATCACTCTCTCTCTCTCTCTCTCTCTCTCTCTCTCGATCTATCTCGCCCAGTCACTGTCAATCACTATCTCTCTCTCTCTCTCTCTCTCTCTATCTATCTCGCCCAGTCACTGTCAATCACTATCTCTCTCTCTCTCTCTCTCTCTCTCTATCTATCTCGCCCAGTCACTGTCAATCACTATCTCTCTCTCTCTCTCTCTATTTATCTCGCCCAGTCACTGTCAATCACTATCTCTCTCTCTCTCACTCTCTCTCTCTATCTATCTCACCCAGTCACTGTCAATCACTATCTCTCTCTCTCTCTCTCTCTCTCTATCTATCTCGCCCAGTCACTGTCAATCACTATCTCTCTCTTTCTCTCTCTCTCTCTATCTATCTCACCCAGTCACTGTCAATCACTATCTCTCTCTCTCTCTCTCTATCTATCTCGCCCAGCCACTGTCAATCACTATCTCTCTCTCTCTCTCTCTATCTATCTATCTCGCCCAGTCACTGTCAATCACTATCTCTCTCTCTCTCTCTCTCTCTCTCTATCTATTTCGCCCAGTCACTGTCAATCACTATCTCTCTCTCTCTCACTCTCTCTCTCTTTCTATCTCGCCCAGTCACTGTCAATCACTATCTCTCTCTCTCTCTCTCTATCTATCTATCTCGCCCAGTCACTGTCAATCACTATCTCTCTCTCTCTCTCTCTCTCTCTCTATCTATTTCGCCCAGTCACTGTCAATCACTATCTCTCTCTCTCTCACTCTCTCTCTCTATCTATCTCGCCCAGTCACTGTCAATCACTATCTCTCTCTCTCTCTCTCTCTCTCTCTCTCTCTCTATCTATCTCACCCAGTCACTGTCAATCACTATCTCTCTCTCTCTCTCTCTCTATCTATCTCGCCCAGTCACTGTCAATCACTATCTCTCTCTCTCTCTCTCTCTCTATCTATCTCGCCCAGTCAATGTCAATCACTATCTCTCTCTCTCTCACTCTCTCTCTCTATCTATCTCGCCCAGTCACTGTCAATCACTATCTCTCTCTCTCTCTCTCTATCTATCTCACCCAGTCACTGTCAATCACGATCTCTCTCTCTCTCACTCTCTCTCTCTATCTATCTCGCCCAGTCACTGTCAATCACTATCTCTCTCTCTCTCTATCTATCTCACCCAGTCACTGTCAATCACTATCTCTCTCTCTCTCTCTCTATCTATCTCGCCCAGTCACTGTCAATCACTATCTCTCTCTCTCTCTCTCTCTTTCGATCTATCTCGCCCAGTGACTGTCAATCACTATCTCTCTCTCTCTCTCTCTCTATCTATCTCGCCCAGTCACTGTCAATCACTATCTCTCTCTCTCTCTCTCTCTCTCTATCTATCTCACCCAGTCACTGTCAATCACTATCTCTCTCTCTCTCTCTCTATCTATCTCGCCCAGCCACTGTCAATCACTATCTCTCTCTCTCTCTCTCTATCTATCTATCTCGCCCAGTCACTGTCAATCACTATCTCTCTCTCTCTCTCTCTCTCTCTCTCTATCGATTTCGCCCAGTCACTGTCAATCACTATCTCTCTCTCTCTCACTCTCTCTCTCTATCTATCTCGCCCAGTCACTGTCAATCACTATCTCTCTCTCTCTCTCTCTATCTATCTACCTCGCCCAGTCACTGTCAATCACTATCTCTCTCTCTCTCTCTCTCTCTCTATCTATCTCGCCCAGTCACTGTCAATCACTATCTCTCTCTCTCTCTCTCTCTCTCTCTATCTATCTCACCCAGTCACTGTCAATCACTATCTCTCTCTCTCTCACTCTCTCTCTCTATCTATCTCAGCCAGTCACTGTCAATCACTATCTCTCTCTCTCTCTCTCTCTATCTATCTCGCCCAGTCACTGTCAATCACTCTCTCTCTCTCTCTCTCTCTCTCTCTATCTATCTCGCCCAGTCACTGTCAATCACTATCTCTCTCTCTCTCTCTCTCTCTATCTATCTCGCCCAGTCACTGTCAATCACTATCTCCCTCTCTCTCTCTCTCTCTCTCTCTATCTATCTCGCCCAGTCACTGTCAATCACTACATCTCTCTCTCTCACTCTATCTATCTCGGCCAGTCACTGTCAATCACTATCTCTCTCTCTCTCTCTCTCTCTCTATCTCGCCCAGTCACTGTCAATCACTATCTCTCTCTCTCTCTCTCTCTTTCGATCTATCTCGCCCAGTCACTGTCAATCACTATCTCTCTCTCTCTCTCTATCTATCTCGCCCAGTCACTGTCAATCACTATCTCTCTCTCTCTCTCTCTCTCTCTATCTATCTCACCCAGTCACTCTCAATCACTATCTCTCTCTCTCTCTCTCTATCTATCTCGCCCAGCCACTGTCAATCACTATCTCTCTCTCTCTCTCTCTCTCTATCTATCTCACCCAGTCACTGTCAATCACTATCTCTCTCTCTCTCTCTCTATCTATCTCGCCCAGCCACTGTCGATCACTATCTCTCTCTCTCTCTCTCTCTCTATCTATCTATCTCGCCCAGTCACTGTCAATCACTATCTCTCTCTCTCTCTCTCTCTCACTCTCTCTATCTATTTCGCCCAGTCACTGTCAATCACTATCTCTCTCTCTCTCACTCTCTCTCTCTATCTATCTCGCCCAGTCACTGTCAATCACTATCTCTCTCTCTCTCTCTCTATCTATCTATCTCGCCCAGTCACTGTCAATCACTATCTCTCTCTCTCTCTCTCTCTATCTATTTCGCCCAGTCACTGTCAATCACTATCTCTCTCTCTCTCACTCTCTCTCTCTATCTCTCTCGCCCAGTCACTGTCAATCACTATCTCTCTCTCTCTCTCTCTATCTATCTATCTCGCCCAGTCACTGTCAATCACTATCTCTCTCTCGCTCTCTCTCTATCTATCTCGCCCAGTCACTGTCAATCACTATCTCTCTCTCTCTCTCTCTCTCTCTCTATCTATCTCACCCAGTCACTGTCAATCACTATCTCTCTCTCTCTCTCTCTCTCTCTATCTATCTCGCCCAGTCACTGTCAATCACTATCTCTCTCTCTCTCTCTCTCTCTATCTATCTCGCCCAGTCACTGTCAATCACTATCTCTCTCTCTCTCTCTATCTATCTCGCCCAGCCACTGTCAATCACTATCTCTCTCTCTCTCTTTCTATCTATCTATCTCGCCCAGTCACTGTCAATCACTATCTCTCTCTCTCTCTCTCTCTCTCTCTCTATCTATTTCGCCCAGTCACTGTCAATCACTATCTCTCTCTCTCTCACTCTCTCTCTCTATCTATCTCGCCCAGTCACTGTCAATCACTATCTCTCTCTCTCTCTCTCTATCTATCTATCTCGCCCAGTCACTGTCAATCACTATCTCTCTCTCTCTCTCTCTCTCTCTATCTATCTCGCCCAGTCACTGTCAATCACTATCTCTCTCTCTCTCTCTCTCTCTATCTATCTCACCCAGTCACTGTCAATCACTATCTCTCTCTCTCTCACTCTCTCTCTCTATCTATCTCAGCCAGTCACTGTCAATCACTATCTCTCTCTCTCTCTCTCTCTATCTATCTCGCCCAGTCACTGTCAATCACTCTCTCTCTCTCTCTCTCTCTCTCTCTATCTATCTCGCCCAGTCACTGTCAATCACTATCTCTCTCTCTCTCTCTCTCTCTATCTATCTCGCCCAGTCACTGTCAATCACTATCTCCCTCTCTCTCTCTCTCTCTCTATCTATCTCGCCCAGTCACTGTCAATCACTACATCTCTCTCTCTCACTCTATCTATCTCGGCCAGTCACTGTCAATCACTATCTCTCTCTCTCTCTCTCTCTCTCTATCTCGCCCAGTCACTGTCAATCACTATCTCTCTCTCTCTCTCTCTCTTTCGATCTATCTCGCCCAGTCACTGTCAATCACTATCTCTCTCTCTCTCTCTCTCTATCTATCTCGCCCAGTCACTGTCAATCACTATCTCTCTCTCTCTCTCTCTCTCTCTATCTATCTCACCCAGTCACTGTCAATCACTATCTCTCTCTCTCTCTCTCTCTATCTATCTCGCCCAGCCACTGTCAATCACCATCTCTCTCTCTCTCTCTCTCTCTATCTATCTCACCCAGTCACTGTCAATCACTATCTCTCTCTCTCTCTCTCTATCTATCTCGCCCAGCCACTGTCGATCACTATCTCTCTCTCTCTCTCTCTATCTATCTATCTCTCCCAGTCACTGTCAATCACTATCTCTCTCTCTCTCTCTCTCTCTCTCTCTATCTATTTCGCCCAGTCACTGTCAATCACTATCTCTCTCTCTCTCACTCTCTCTCTCTATCTATCTCGCCCAGTCACTGTCAATCACTATCTCTCTCTCTCTCTCTCTATCTATCTATCTCGCCCAGTCACTGTCAATCACTATCTCTCTCTCTCTCTCTCTCTATCTATTTCGCCCAGTCACTGTCAATCACTATCTCTCTCTCTCTCACTCTCTCTCTCTATCTCTCTCGCCCAGTCACTGTCAATCACTATCTCTCTCTCTCTCTCTCTCTCTCTATCTATCTCGCCCAGTCACTGTCAATCACTATCTCTCTCTCTCTCTCTCTCTCTATCTATCTCGCCCAGTCACTGTCAATCACTATCTCTCTCTCTCTCTCTCTCTCTATCTCTATCTATCTCACCCAGTCACTGTCAATCACTATCTCTCTCTCTCTCTCTCTCTATCTATCTCGCCCAGTCACTGTCAATCACTATCTCTCTCTCTCTCTCTCTCTCTCTCTCTCTCTCTATCTATCTCGCCCAGTCACTGTCAATCAGAATCTCTCTCTCTCTCACTCTCTCTCTCTATCTATCTCGCCCAGTCACTGTCAATCACTATCTCTCTCTCTCTCTCTCTATCTATCTCACCCAGTCACTGTCAATCACGATCTCTCTCTCTCTCACTCTCTCTCTCTATCTATCTCGCCCAGTCACTGTCAATCACTATCTCTCTCTCTCTCACCCAGTCACTGTCAATCACTATCTCTCTCTCTCTCTCTCTATCTATCTCGCCCAGTCACTGTCAATCACTATCTCTCTCTCTCTCTCTCTCTTTCGATCTATCTCGCCCAGTGACTGTCAATCACTATCTCTCTCTCTCTCTCTCTCTATCTATCTCGCCCAGTCACTGTCAATCACTATCTCTCTCTCTCTCTCTCTCTCTCTATCTATCTCACCCAGTCACTGTCAATCACTATCTCTCTCACTCTCTCTCTATCTATCTCGCCCAGCCACTGTCAATCACTATCGCTCTCTCTCTCTCTCTATCTATCTATCTCGCCCAGTCACTGTGAATCACTATCTCTCTCTCTCTCTCTCTCTCTCTCTCTATCTATTTCGCCCAGTCACTGTCAATCACTATCTCTCTCTCTCTCACTCTCTCTCTCTATCTATCTCGCCCAGTCACTGTCAATCACTATCTCTCTCTCTCTCTCTCTATCTATCTATCTCGCCCAGTTACTGTCAATCACTATCTCTCTCTCTCTCTCTCTCTCTCTATCTATCTCGCCCAGTCACTGTCAATCACTATCTCTCTCTCTCTCTCTCTCTCTCTCTATCTATCTCGCCCAGTCACTGTCAATCACTATCTCTCTCTCTCTCTCTCTCTCTCTCTATCTATCTCACCCAGTCACTGTCAATCACTATCTCTCTCTCTCTCTCTCTCTCTCTATCTATCTCGCCCAGTCACTGTCAATCACTATCTCTCTCTCTCTCTCTCTCTCTATCTATCTCGCCCAGTCACTGTCAATCACTATCTCTCTCTCTCTCTCTATCTATCTCGCCCAGCCACTGTCAATCACTATCTCTCTCTCTCTCTCTCTATCTATCTATCTCGCCCAGTCACTGTCAATCACTATCTCTCTCTCTCTCTCTCTCTATCTATTTCGCCCAGTCACTGTCAATCACTATCTCTCTCTCTCTCACTCTCTCTCTCTATCTATCTCGCCCAGTCATTGTCAATCACTATCTCTCTCTCTCTCTCTCTATCTATCTATCTCGCCCAGTCACTGTCAATCACTATCTCTCTCTCTCTCTCTCTCTCTCTATCTATCTCGCCCAGTCACTGTCAATCACTATCTCTCTCTCTCTCTCTCTCTCTCTCTCTATCTATCTCACCCAGTCACTGTCAATCACTATCTCTCTCTCTCTCTCTCTCTCTCTCTATCTATCTCGCCCAGTCACTGTCAATCACTATCTCTCTCTCTCTCTCTCTCTCTATCTATCTCGCCCAGTCACTGTCAATCACTATCTCCCTCTCTCTCTCTCTCTCTCTATCTATCTCGCCCAGTCACTGTCAATCACTACATCTCTCTCTCTCACTCTATCTATCTCGGCCAGTCACTGTCAATCACTATCTCTCTCTCTCTCTCTCTCTCTCTATCTCGCCCAGTCACTGTCAATCACTATCTCTCTCTCTCTCTCTCTCTTTCGATCTATCTCGCCCAGTCACTGTCAATCACTATCTCTCTCTCTCTCTCTCTCTATCTATCTCGCCCAGTCACTGTCAATCACTATCTCTCTCTCTCTCTCTCTCTCTCTATCTATCTCACCCAGTCACTGTCAATCACTATCTCTCTCTCTCTCTCTCTCTATCTATCTCGCCCAGCCACTGTCAATCACCATATCTCTCTCTCTCTCTCTCTCTATCTATCTCACCCAGTCACTGTCAATCACTATCTCTCTCTCTCTCTCTCTATCTATCTCGCCCAGCCACTGTCGATCACTATCTCTCTCTCTCTCTCTCTATCTATCTATCTCTCCCAGTCACTGTCAATCACTATCTCTCTCTCTCTCTCTCTCTCTCTCTCTCTCTATCTATTTCGCCCAGTCACTGTCAATCACTATCTCTCTCTCTCTCACTCTCTCTCTCTATCTATCTCGCCCAGTCACTGTCAATCACTATCTCTCTCTCTCTCTCTCTATCTATCTATCTCGCCCAGTCACTGTCAATCACTATCTCTCTCTCTCTCTCTCTCTATCTATCTCGCCCAGTCACTGTCAATCACTATCTCTCTCTCTCTCTCTCTCTCTCTCTATCTATCTCACCCAGTCACTGTCAATCACTAGCTCTCTCTCTCTCTCTCTCTCTCTATCTATCTCGCCCAGTCACTGTCAATCACTATCTCTCTCTCTCTCTCTCTCTCTATCTATCTCGCCCAGTCACTGTCAATCACTATCTCTCTCTCTCTCTCTCTCTCTATATCTATCTCGCCCAGTCACTGTCAATCACTATCTCTCTCTCTCTCTCTCTCTCTCTCTCTCTCTCTATCTATCTCACCCAGTCACTGTCAATCACTATCTCTCTCTCTCTCTCTCTCTATCTATCTCGCCCAGTCACTGTCAATCACTATCTCTCTCTCTCTCTCTCTCTCTCTCTCTCTCTCTATCTATCTCGCCCAGTCACTGTCAATCAGTATCTCTCTCTCTCTCACTCTCTCTCTCTATCTATCTCGCCCAGTCACTGTCAATCACTATCTCTCTCTCTCTCTCTCTATCTATCTCACCCAGTCACTGTCAATCACGATCTCTCTCTCTCTCACTCTCTCTCTCTATCTATCTCGCCCAGTCACTGTCAATCACTATCTCTCTCTCTCTCTCTCTCTATCTATCTCGCCCAGTCACTGTCAATCACTATCTCTCTCTCTCTATCTATCTCACCCAGTCACTGTCAATCACTATCTCTCTCACTCTCTCTCTATCTATCTCGCCCAGCCACTGTCAATCACTATCGCTCTCTCTCTCTCTCTATCTATCTATCTCGCCCAGTCACTGTGAATCACTATCTCTCTCTCTCTCTCTCTCTCTCTATCTATTTCGCCCAGTCACTGTCAATCACTATCTCTCTCTCTCTCACTCTCTCTCTCTATCTATCTCGCCCAGTCACTGTCAATCACTATCTCTCTCTCTCTCTCTCTATCTATCTATCTCGCCCAGTTACTGTCAATCACTATCTCTCTCTCTCTCTCTCTCTCTCTATCTATCTCGCCCAGTCACTGTCAATCACTATCACTCTCTCTCTCTCTCTCTCTCTCTATCTATCTCGCCCAGTCACTGTCAATCACTATCTCTCTCTCTCTCTCTCTCTCTCTCTATCTATCTCACCCAGTCACTGTCAATCACTATCTCTCTCTCTCTCTCTCTCTCTCTATCTATCTCGCCCAGTCACTGTCAATCACTATCTCTCTCTCTCTCTCTCTCTCTATCTATCTCGCCCAGTCACTGTCAATCACTATCTCTCTCTCTCTCTCTATCTATCTCGCCCAGCCACTGTCAATCACTATCTCTCTCTCTCTCTCTCTATCTATCTATCTCGCCCAGTCACTGTCAATCACTATCTCTCTCTCTCTCTCTCTCTATCTATTTCGCCCAGTCACTGTCAATCACTATCTCTCTCTCTCTCACTCTCTCTCTCTATCTATCTCGCCCAGTCATTGTCAATCACTATCTCTCTCTCTCTCTCTCTATCTATCTATCTCGCCCAGTCACTGTCAATCACTATCTCTCTCTCTCTCTCTCTCTCTCTATCTATCTCGCCCAGTCACTGTCAATCACTATCTCTCTCTCTCTCTCTCTCTCTCTCTATCTATCTCACCCAGTCACTGTCAATCACTATCTCTCTCTCTCTCTCTCTCTCTCTCTATCTATCTCGCCCAGTCACTGTCAATCACTATCTCTCTCTCTCTCTCTCTCTCTATCTATCTCGCCCAGTCACTGTCAATCACTATCTCCCTCTCTCTCTCTCTCTCTCTATCTATCTCGCCAGTCACTGTCAATCACTACATCTCTCTCTCTCACTCTATCTATCTCGGCCAGTCACTGTCAATCACTATCTCTCTCTCTCTCTCTCTCTCTCTATCTCGCCCAGTCACTGTCAATCACTATCTCTCTCTCTCTCTCTCTCTTTCGATCTATCTCGCCCAGTCACTGTCAATCACTATCTCTCTCTCTCTCTCTCTCTATCTATCTCGCCCAGTCACTGTCAATCACTATCTCTCTCTCTCTCTCTCTCTCTCTATCTATCTCACCCAGTCACTGTCAATCACTATCTCTCTCTCTCTCTATCTATCTCGCCCAGCCACTGTCAATCACCATATCTCTCTCTCTCTCTCTCTCTATCTATCTCACCCAGTCACTGTCAATCACTATCTCTCTCTCTCTCTCTCTATCTATCTCGCCCAGCCACTGTCGATCACTATCTCTCTCTCTCTCTCTCTATCTATCTATCTCTCCCAGTCACTGTCAATCACTATCTCTCTCTCTCTCTCTCTCTCTCTCTCTCTCTATCTATTTCGCCCAGTCACTGTCAATCACTATCTCTCTCTCTCTCACTCTCTCTCTCTATCTATCTCGCCCAGTCACTGTCAATCACTATCTCTCTCTCTCTCTCTCTATCTATCTATCTCGCCCAGTCACTGTCAATCACTATCTCTCTCTCTCTCTCTCTCTATCTATCTCGCCCAGTCACTGTCAATCACTATCTCTCTCTCTCTCTCTCTCTCTCTCTATCTATCTCACCCAGTCACTGTCAATCACTAGCTCTCTCTCTCTCTCTCTCTCTCTATCTATCTCGCCCAGTCACTGTCAATCACTATCTCTCTCTCTCTCTCTCTCTCTATCTATCTCGCCCAGTCACTGTCAATCACTATCTCTCTCTCTCTCTCTCTCTCTATATCTATCTCGCCCAGTCACTGTCAATCACTATCTCTCTCTCTCTCTCTCTCTCTCTCTCTCTCTCTATCTATCTCACCCAGTCACTGTCAATCACTATCTCTCTCTCTCTCTCTCTCTATCTATCTCGCCCAGTCACTGTCAATCACTATCTCTCTCTCTCTCTCTCTCTCTCTCTCTCTCTCTATCTATCTCGCCCAGTCACTGTCAATCAGTATCTCTCTCTCTCTCACTCTCTCTCTCTATCTATCTCGCCCAGTCACTGTCAATCACTATCTCTCTCTCTCTCTCTCTATCTATCTCACCCAGTCACTGTCAATCACGATCTCTCTCTCTCTCACTCTCTCTCTCTATCTATCTCGCCCAGTCACTGTCAATCACTATCTCTCTCTCTCTCTATCTATCTCACCCAGTCACTGTCAATCACTATCTCTCTCTCTCTCTCTCTATCTATCTCGCCCAGTCACTGTCAATCACTATCTCTCTCTCTCTCTCTCTCTTTCGATCTATCTCGCCCAGTGACTGTCAATCACTATCTCTCTCTCTCTCTCTCTCTATCTATCTCGCCCAGTCACTGTCAATCACTATCTCTCTCTCTCTCTCTCTCTCTCTATTTATCTCACCCAGTCACTGTCAATCACTATCTCTCTCACTCTCTCTCTATCTATCTCGCCCAGCCACTGTCAATCACTATCTCTCTCTCTCTCTCTCTATCCATCTATCTCGCCCAGTCACTGTGAATCACTATCTCTCTCTCTCTCTCTCTCTCTCTCTCTCTATCTATTTCGCCCAGTCACTGTCAATCACTATCTCTCTCTCTCTCACTCTCTCTCTCTATCTATCTCGCCCAGTCACTGTCAATCACTAACTCTCTCTCTCTCTCTCTATCTATCTATCTCGCCCAGTCACTGTCAATCACTATCTCTCTCTCTCTCTCTCTCTCTCTATCTATCTCGCCCAGTCACTGTCAATCACTATCTCTCTCTCTCTCTCTCTCTCTCTCTATCTATCTCGCCCAGTCACTGTCAATCACTATCTCTCTCTCTCTCTCTCTCTCTCTCTATCTATCTCACCCAGTCACTGTCAATCACTATCTCTCTCTCTCTCTCTCTATCTATCTCGCCCAGTCACTGTCAATCACTATCTCTCTCTCTCTCTCTCTCTCTATCTATCTCGCCCATTCACTGTCAATCACTATCTCTCTCTCTCTCTCTATCTATATCGCCCAGCCACTGTCAATCACTATCTCTCTCTCTCTCTCTCTATCTATCTATCTCGCCCAGTCACTGTCAATCACTATCTCTCTCTCTCTCTCTCTCTCTCTCTCTATCTATTTCGCCCAGTCACTGTCAATCACTATCTCTCTCTCTCTCTCACTCTCTCTCTCTATCTATCTCGCCCAGTCACTGTCAATCACTATCTCTCTCTCTCTCTCTCTATCTATCTATCTCGCCCAGTCACTGTCAATCACTATCTCTCTCTCTCTCTCTCTCTCTCTATCTATCTCGCCCAGTCACTGTCAATCACTATCTCTCTCTCTCTCTCTCTCTCTCTCTATCTATCTCACCCAGTCACTGTCAATCACTATCTCTCTCTCTCTCACTCTCTCTCTCTATCTATCTCGCCCAGTCACTGTCAATCACTATCTCTCTCTCTCTCACTCTCTCTCTCTATCTATCTCGCCCAGTCACTGTCAATCACTATCTCTCTCTCTCTCTCTCTATCTATCTATCTCGCCCAGTCACTGTCAATCACTATCTCTCTCTCTCTCTCTCTCTCTCTATCTATCTCGCCCAGTCACTGTCAATCACTATCTCTCTCTCTCTCTCTCTCTCTCTCTATCTATCTCGCCCAGTCACTGTCAATCACTATCTCTCTCTCTCTCTCTCTCTCTCTCTATCTATCTCACCCAGTCACTGTCAATCACTATCTCTCTCTCTCTCTCTCTCTATCTATCTCGCCCAGTCACTGTCAATCACTCTCTCTCTCTCTCTCTCTCTCTCTCTATCTATCTCGCCCAGTCACTGTCAATCACTATCTCTCTCTCTCTCTCTCTCTCTATCTATCTCGCCCAGTCACTGTCAATCGCTATCTCCCTCTCTCTCTCTCTCTCTCTATCTATCTCGCCCAGTCACTGTCAATCACTACATCTCTCTCTCTCACTCTATCTATCTCGGCCAGTCACTGTCAATCACTATCTCTCTCTCTCTCTCTCTCTCTCTATCTCGCCCAGTCACTGTCAATCACTATCTCTCTCTCTCTCTCTCTCTTTCGATCTATCTCGCCCAGTCACTGTCAATCACTATCTCTCTCTCTCTCTCTCTCTATCTATCTCGCCCAGTCACTGTCAATCACTATCTCTCTCTCTCTCTCTCTCTCTCTATCTATCTCACCCAGTCACTGTCAATCACTATCTCTCTCTCTCTCTCTCTCTATCTATCTCGCCCAGCCACTGTCAATCACCATCTCTCTCTCTCTCTCTCTCTCTATCTATCTCACCCAGTCACTGTCAATCACTATCTCTCTCTCTCTCTCTCTATCTATCTCGCCCAGCCACTGTCGATCACTATCTCTCTCTCTCTCTCTCTATCTATCTATCTCTCCCAGTCACTGTCAATCACTATCTCTCTCTCTCTCTCTCTCTCTCTATCTATTTCGCCCAGTCACTGTCAATCACTATCTCTCTCTCTCTCACTCTCTCTCTCTATCTATCTCGCCCAGTCACTGTCAATCACTATCTCTCTCTCTCTCTCTCTATCTATCTATCTCGCCCAGTCACTGTCAATCACTATCTCTCTCTCTCTCTCTCTCTATCTATTTCGCCCAGTCACTGTCAATCACTATCTCTCTCTCTCTCACTCTCTCTCTCTATCTCTCTCGCCCAGTCACTGTCAATCACTATCTCTCTCTCTCTCTCTCTATCTATCTAACTCGCCCAGTCACTGTCAATCACTATCTCTCTCTCTCTCTCTCTCTATCTATCTCGCCCAGTCACTGTCAATCACTATCTCTCTCTCTCTCTCTCTCTCTCTCTATCTATCTCACCCAGTCACTGTCAATCACTATCTCTCTCTCTCTCTCTCTCTCTCTATCTATCTCGCCCAGTCACTGTCAATCACTATCTCTCTCTCTCTCTCTCTCTCTATCTATCTCGCCCAGTCACTGTCAATCACTATCTCTCTCTCTCTCTCTCTCTCTATATCTATCTCGCCCAGTCACTGTCAATCACTATCTCTCTCTCTCTCTCTCTCTCTCTCTCTCTCTCTCTATCTATCTCACCCAGTCACTGTCAATCACTATCTCTCTCTCTCTCTCTCTCTATCTATCTCGCCCAGTCACTGTCAATCACTATCTCTCTCTCTCTCTCTCTCTCTCTCTCTCTATCTATCTCGCCCAGTCACTGTCAATCAGTATCTCTCTCTCTCTCACTCTCTCTCTCTATCTATCTCGCCCAGTCACTGTCAATCACTATCTCTCTCTCTCTCTCTCTATCTATCTCACCCAGTCACTGTCAATCACGATCTCTCTCTCTCTCACTCTCTCTCTCTATCTATCTCGCCCAGTCACTGTCAATCACTATCTCTCTCTCTCTCTATCTATCTCACCCAGTCACTGTCAATCACTATCTCTCTCTCTCTCTCTCTATCTATCTCGCCCAGTCACTGTCAATCACTATCTCTCTCTCTCTCTCTCTCTTTCGATCTATCTCGCCCAGTGACTGTCAATCACTATCTCTCTCTCTCTCTCTCTCTATCTATCTCGCCCAGTCACTGTCAATCACTATCTCTCTCTCTCTCTCTCTCTCTCTATCTATCTCACCCAGTCACTGTCAATCACTATCTCTCTCACTCTCTCTCTATCTATCTCGCCCAGCCACTGTCAATCACTATCTCTCTCTCTCTCTCTCTATCTATCTATCTCGCCCAGTCACTGTGAATCACTATCTCTCTCTCTCTCACTCTCTCTCTCTATCTATCTCGCCCAGTCACTGTCAATCACTATCTCTCTCTCTCTCTCTATCTATCTATCTCGCCCAGTCACTGTCAATCACTATCTCTCTCTCTCTCTCTCTCTCTCTATCTATCTCGCCCAGTCACTGTCAATCACTATCTCTCTCTCTCTCTCTCTCTCTCTCTATCTATCTCACCCAATCACTGTCAATCACTATCTCTCTCTCTCTCACTCTCTCTCTCTATCTATCTCAGCCAGTCACTGTCAATCACTATCTCTCTCTCTCTCTCTCTCTATCTATCTCGCCCAGTCACTGTCAATCACTCTCTCTCTCTCTCTCTCTCTCTCTCTATCTATCTCGCCCAGTCACTGTCAATCACTATCTCTCTCTCTCTCTCTCTCTCTATCTATCTCGCCCATTCACTGTCAATCACTATCTCCCTCTCTCTCTCTCTCTCTCTATCTATCTCGCCCAGTCACTGTCAATCACTATCTCTCTCTCTCTCTCTCTCTCTCTATCTATCTCGCCCAGTCACTGTCAATCACTATCTCTCTCTCTCTCTTTCTCTCTATCTATCTCACCCAGTCACTGTCAATCACTATCTCTCTCCCTCTCACTCTCTCTCTCTATCTATCTCACCCAGTCACTGTCAATCACTATCTCTCTCTCTCTCTCTCTCTCTATCTATCTCGCCCAGCCACTGTCAATCGCTATCTCTCTCTCTCTCTCTCTCTCTCTCTATCTATTTCGCCCAGTCACTGTCAATCACTATCTCTCTCTCTCTCACTCTCTCTCTCTATCAATCTCGCCCAGTCACTGTCAATCACTATCTCTCTCTCTCTCTCTCTATCTATCTATCTCGCCCAGTCACTGTCAATCACAATCTCTCTCTCTCTCTCTCTATCTATCTCGCCCAGTCACTGTCAATCACTATCTCTCTCTCTCTCTCTCTCTCTCTCTCTATCTATCTCACCCAGTCACTGTCAATCACTATCTCTCTCTCTCTCACTCTCTCTCTCTATCTATCTCAGCCAGTCACTGTCAATCACTATCTCTCTCTCTCTCTCTCTCTATCTATCTCGCCCAGTCACTGTCAATCACTCTCTCTCTCTCTCTCTCTCTCTCTCTATCTATCCCGCCCAGTCACTGTCAATCACTATCTCTCTCTCTCTCTCTCTCTCTATCTATCTCGCCCAGTCACTGTCAATCACTATCTCTCTCTCTCTCTCTCTCTCTCTCTATCTATCTCGCCCAGTCACTGTCAATCACTATCTCTCTCTCTCTCTCTCTATTTATCTCACCCAGTCACTGTCAATCACTATCTCTCTCTCTCTCACTCTCTCTCTCTATCTATCTCACCCAGTCACTGTCAATCACTATCTCTCTCTCTCTCTCTCTCTCTCTATCTCGCCCAGTCACTGTCAATCACTATCTCTCTCTCTCTCTCTCTCTTTCGATCTATCTCGCCCAGTCACTGTCAATCACTATCTCTCTCTCTCTCTCTCTCTATCTATCTCACCCAGTCACTGTCAATCACTATCTCTCTCTCTCTCTCTCTCTCTCTATCTATCTCACCCAGTCACTGTCAATCACTATCTCTCTCTCTCTCTCTCTCTATCTATCTCGCCCAGCCACTGTCAATCACCATCTCTCTCTCTCTCTCTCTCTCTATCTATCTCACCCAGTCACTGTCAATCACTATCTCTCTCTCTCTCTCTCTATCTATCTCGCCCAGCCACTGTCGATCACTATCTCTCTCTCTCTCTCTCTATCTATCTATCTCTCCCAGTCACAGTCAATCACTATCTCTCTCTCTCTCTCTCTCTCTCTCTCTCTATCTATTTCGCCCAGTCACTGTCAATCACTATCTCTCTCTCTCTCACTCTCTCTCTCTATCTATCTCGCCCAGTCACTGTCAATCACTATCTCTCTCTCTCTCTCTCTATCTATCTATCTCGCCCAGTCACTGTCAATCACTATCTCTCTCTCTCTCTCTCTCTATCTATTTCGCCCAGTCACTGTCAATCACTATCTCTCTCTCTCTCACTCTCTCTCTCTATCTCTCTCGCCCAGTCACTGTCAATCACTATCTCTCTCTCTCTCTCTCTATCTATCTATCTCGCCCAGTCACTGTCAATCACTATCTCTCTCTCTCTCTCTCTCTATCTATCTCGCCCAGTCACTGTCAATCACTATCTCTCTCTCTCTCTCTCTCTCTCTATCTATCTCGCCCAGTCACTGTCAATCACTATCTCTCTCTTTCTCTCTCTCTCTCTATCTATCTCACCCAGTCACTGTCAATCACTATCTCTCTCTCTCTCTCTCTATCTATCTCGCCCAGCCACTGTCAATCACTATCTCTCTCTCTCTCTCTCTATCTATCTATCTCGCCCAGTCACTGTCAATCACTATCTCTCTCTCTCTCTCTCTCTCTCTCTCTATCTATTTCGCCCAGTCACTGTCAATCAATATCTCTCTCTCTCTCACTCTCTCTCTCTATCTATCTCGCCCAGTCACTGTCAATCACTATCTCTCTCTCTCTCTCTCTATCTATCTATCTCGCCCAGTCACTGTCAATCACTATCTCTCTCTCTCTCTCTCTCTCTCTCTATCTATTTCGCCCAGTCACTGTCAATCACTATCTCTCTCTCTCTCACTCTCTCTCTCTATCTATCTCGCCCAGTCACTGTCAATCACTATCTCTCTCTCTCTCTCTCTCTCTCTCTCTCTATCTATCTCACCCAGTCACTGTCAATCACTATCTCTCTCTCTGTCTCTCTCTATCTATCTCGCCCAGTCACTGTCAATCACTATCTCTCTCTCTCTCTCTCTCTCTATCTATCTCGCCCAGTCACTGTCAATCACTATCTCTCTCTCTCTCACTCTCTCTCTCTATCTATCTCGCCCAGTCACTGTCAATCACTATCTCTCTCTCTCTCTCTCTATCTATCTCACCCAGTCACTGTCAATCACGATCTCTCTCTCTCTCACTCTCTCTCTCTATCTATCTCGCCCAGTCACTGTCAATCACTATCTCTCTCTCTCTCTATCTATCTCACCCAGTCACTGTCAATCACTATCTCTCTCTCTCTCTCTCTATCTATCTCGCCCAGTCACTGTCAATCACTATCTCTCTCTCTCTCTCTCTCTTTCGATCTATCTCGCCCAGTGACTGTCAATCACTATCTCTCTCTCTCTCTCTCTCTATCTATCTCGCCCAGTCACTGTCAATCACTATCTCTCTCTCTCTCTCTCTCTCTCTATCTATCTCACCCAGTCACTGTCAATCACTATCTCTCTCTCTCTCTCTCTATCTATCTCGCCCAGCCACTGTCAATCACTATCTCTCTCTCTCTCTCTCTATCTATCTATCTCGCCCAGTCACTGTCAATCACTATCTCTCTCTCTCTCTCTCTCTCTCTCTATCTATTTCGCCCAGTCACTGTCAATCACTATCTCTCTCTCTCTCACTCTCTCTCTCTATCTATCTCGCCCAGTCACTGTCAATCACTATCTCTCTCTCTCTCTCTCTATCTATCTATCTCGCCCAGTCACTGTCAATCACTATCTCTCTCTCTCTCTCTCTCTCTCTCTCTATCTATCTCGCCCAGTCACTGTCAATCACTATCTCTCTCTCTCTCTCTCTCTCTCTCTATCTATCTCACCCAGTCACTGTCAATCACTATCTCTCTCTCTCTCACTCTCTCTCTCTATCTATCTCAGCCAGTCACTGTCAATCACTATCTCTCTCTCTCTCTCTCTCTATCTATCTCGCCCAGTCACTGTCAATCACTCTCTCTCTCTCTCTCTCTCTCTCTCTATCTATCTCGCCCAGTCACTGTCAATCACTATCTCTCTCTCTCTCTCTCTATCTATCTATCTCGCCCAGTCACTGTGAATCACTATCTCTCTCTCTCTCTCTCTCTCTCTCTCTCTATCTATTTCGCCCAGTCACTGTCAATCACTATCTCTCTCTCTCTCACTCTCTCTCTCTATCTATCTCGCCCAGTCACTGTCAATCACTATCTCTCTCTCTCTCTCTATCTATCTATCTCGCCCAGTCACTGTCAATCACTATCTCTCTCTCTCTCTCTCTCTCTCTATCTATCTCGCCCAGTCACTGTCAATCACTATCTCTCTCTCTCTCTCTCTCTCTCTCTATCTATCTCACCCAATCACTGTCAATCACTATCTCTCTCTCTCTCACTCTCTCTCTCTATCTATCTCAGCCAGTCACTGTCAATCACTATCTCTCTCTCTCTCTCTCTCTATCTATCTCGCCCAGTCACTGTCAATCACTCTCTCTCTCTCTCTCTCTCTCTCTCTATCTATCTCGCCCAGTCACTGTCAATCACTATCTCTCTCTCTCTCTCTCTCTCTATCTATCTCGCCCATTCACTGTCAATCACTATCTCCCTCTCTCTCTCTCTCTCTCTATCTATCTCGCCCAGTCACTGTCAATCACTATCTCTCTCTCTCTCTCTCTCTCTCTATCTATCTCGCCCAGTCACTGTCAATCACTATCTCTCTCTCTCTCTTTCTCTCTATCTATCTCACCCAGTCACTGTCAATCACTATCTCTCTCCCTCTCACTCTCTCTCTCTATCTATCTCACCCAGTCACTGTCAATCACTATCTCTCTCTCTCTCTCTCTCTCTATCTATCTCGCCCAGCCACTGTCAATCGCTATCTCTCTCTCTCTCTCTCTCTCTCTCTATCTATTTCGCCCAGTCACTGTCAATCACTATCTCTCTCTCTCTCACTCTCTCTCTCTATCAATCTCGCCCAGTCACTGTCAATCACTATCTCTCTCTCTCTCTCTCTATCTATCTATCTCGCCCAGTCACTGTCAATCACAATCTCTCTCTCTCTCTCTCTATCTATCTCGCCCAGTCACTGTCAATCACTATCTCTCTCTCTCTCTCTCTCTCTCTCTCTATCTATCTCACCCAGTCACTGTCAATCACTATCTCTCTCTCTCTCACTCTCTCTCTCTATCTATCTCAGCCAGTCACTGTCAATCACTATCTCTCTCTCTCTCTCTCTCTATCTATCTCGCCCAGTCACTGTCAATCACTCTCTCTCTCTCTCTCTCTCTCTCTCTATCTATCCCGCCCAGTCACTGTCAATCACTATCTCTCTCTCTCTCTCTCTCTCTATCTATCTCGCCCAGTCACTGTCAATCACTATCTCTCTCTCTCTCTCTCTCTCTCTCTATCTATCTCGCCCAGTCACTGTCAATCACTATCTCTCTCTCTCTCTCTCTATTTATCTCACCCAGTCACTGTCAATCACTATCTCTCTCTCTCTCACTCTCTCTCTCTATCTATCTCACCCAGTCACTGTCAATCACTATCTCTCTCTCTCTCTCTCTCTCTCTATCTCGCCCAGTCACTGTCAATCACTATCTCTCTCTCTCTCTTTCGATCTATCTCGCCCAGTCACTGTCAATCACTATCTCTCTCTCTCTCTCTCTCTATCTATCTCACCCAGTCACTGTCAATCACTATCTCTCTCTCTCTCTCTCTCTCTCTATCTATCTCACCCAGTCACTGTCAATCACTATCTCTCTCTCTCTCTCTCTCTATCTATCTCGCCCAGCCACTGTCAATCACCATCTCTCTCTCTCTCTCTCTCTCTATCTATCTCACCCAGTCACTGTCAATCACTATCTCTCTCTCTCTCTCTCTATCTATCTCGCCCAGCCACTGTCGATCACTATCTCTCTCTCTCTCTCTCTATCTATCTATCTCTCCCAGTCACAGTCAATCACTATCTCTCTCTCTCTCTCTCTCTCTCTCTCTCTATCTATTTCGCCCAGTCACTGTCAATCACTATCTCTCTCTCTCTCACTCTCTCTCTCTATCTATCTCGCCCAGTCACTGTCAATCACTATCTCTCTCTCTCTCTCTCTATCTATCTATCTCGCCCAGTCACTGTCAATCACTATCTCTCTCTCTCTCTCTCTCTATCTATTTCGCCCAGTCACTGTCAATCACTATCTCTCTCTCTCTCACTCTCTCTCTCTATCTCTCTCGCCCAGTCACTGTCAATCACTATCTCTCTCTCTCTCTCTCTATCTATCTATCTCGCCCAGTCACTGTCAATCACTATCTCTCTCTCTCTCTCTCTCTATCTATCTCGCCCAGTCACTGTCAATCACTATCTCTCTCTCTCTCTCTCTCTCTCTATCTATCTCGCCCAGTCACTGTCAATCACTATCTCTCTCTTTCTCTCTCTCTCTCTATCTATCTCACCCAGTCACTGTCAATCACTATCTCTCTCTCTCTCTCTCTATCTATCTCGCCCAGCCACTGTCAATCACTATCTCTCTCTCTCTCTCTCTATCTATCTATCTCGCCCAGTCACTGTCAATCACTATCTCTCTCTCTCTCTCTCTCTCTCTCTCTATCTATTTCGCCCAGTCACTGTCAATCAATATCTCTCTCTCTCTCACTCTCTCTCTCTATCTATCTCGCCCAGTCACTGTCAATCACTATCTCTCTCTCTCTCTCTCTATCTATCTATCTCGCCCAGTCACTGTCAATCACTATCTCTCTCTCTCTCTCTCTCTCTCTCTATCTATTTCGCCCAGTCACTGTCAATCACTATCTCTCTCTCTCTCACTCTCTCTCTCTATCTATCTCGCCCAGTCACTGTCAATCACTATCTCTCTCTCTCTCTCTCTCTCTCTCTCTCTATCTATCTCACCCAGTCACTGTCAATCACTATCTCTCTCTCTGTCTCTCTCTATCTATCTCGCCCAGTCACTGTCAATCACTATCTCTCTCTCTCTCTCTCTCTCTATCTATCTCGCCCAGTCACTGTCAATCACTATCTCTCTCTCTCTCACTCTCTCTCTCTATCTATCTCGCCCAGTCACTGTCAATCACTATCTCTCTCTCTCTCTCTCTATCTATCTCACCCAGTCACTGTCAATCACGATCTCTCTCTCTCTCACTCTCTCTCTCTATCTATCTCGCCCAGTCACTGTCAATCACTATCTCTCTCTCTCTCTATCTATCTCACCCAGTCACTGTCAATCACTATCTCTCTCTCTCTCTCTCTATCTATCTCGCCCAGTCACTGTCAATCACTATCTCTCTCTCTCTCTCTCTCTTTCGATCTATCTCGCCCAGTGACTGTCAATCACTATCTCTCTCTCTCTCTCTCTCTATCTATCTCGCCCAGTCACTGTCAATCACTATCTCTCTCTCTCTCTCTCTCTCTCTATCTATCTCACCCAGTCACTGTCAATCACTATCTCTCTCTCTCTCTCTCTATCTATCTCGCCCAGCCACTGTCAATCACTATCTCTCTCTCTCTCTCTCTATCTATCTATCTCGCCCAGTCACTGTCAATCACTATCTCTCTCTCTCTCTCTCTCTCTCTCTATCTATTTCGCCCAGTCACTGTCAATCACTATCTCTCTCTCTCTCACTCTCTCTCTCTATCTATCTCGCCCAGTCACTGTCAATCACTATCTCTCTCTCTCTCTCTCTATCTATCTATCTCGCCCAGTCACTGTCAATCACTATCTCTCTCTCTCTCTCTCTCTCTCTCTATCTATCTCGCCCAGTCACTGTCAATCACTATCTCTCTCTCTCTCTCTCTCTCTCTCTATCTATCTCACCCAGTCACTGTCAATCACTATCTCTCTCTCTCTCACTCTCTCTCTCTATCTATCTCAGCCAGTCACTGTCAATCACTATCTCTCTCTCTCTCTCTCTCTATCTATCTCGCCCAGTCACTGTCAATCACTCTCTCTCTCTCTCTCTCTCTCTCTCTATCTATCTCGCCCAGTCACTGTCAATCACTATCTCTCTCTCTCTCTCTCTCTCTATCTATCTCGCCCAGTCACTGTCAATCACTATCTCCCTCTCTCTCTCTCTCTCTCTATCTATCTCGCCCAGTCACTGTCAATCACTATCTCTCTCTCTCTCTTTCTCTCTATCTATCTCACCCAGTCACTGTCAATCACTATCTCTCTCTCTCTCACTCTCTCTCTCTATCTATCTCACCCAGTCACTTTCAATCACTATCTCTCTCTCTCTCTCTCTCTCTATCTATCTCGCCCAGCCACTGTCAATCACTATCTCTCTCTGTCTCTCTATCTATTTCGCCCAGTCACTGTCAATCACTATCTCTCTCTCTCTCACTCTCTCTCTCTATCAATCTCGCCCAGTCACTGTCAATCACTATCTCTCTCTCTCTCTCTCTATCTATCTGTCTCGCCCAGTCACTGTCAATCACTATCTCTCTCTCTCTCTCTCTATCTATCTCGCCCAGTCACTGTCAATCACTATCTCTCTCTCTCTCTCTCTCTCTCTATCTGTCTCACCCAGTCACTGTCAATCACTATCTCTCTCTCTCTCACTCTCTCTCTCTATCTATCTCAGCCAGTCACTGTCAATCACTATCTCTCTCTCTCTCTCTCTCTATCTATCTCGCCCAGTCACTGTCAATCACTCTCTCTCTCTCTCTCTCTCTCTCTATCTATCTCGCCCAGTCACTGTCAATCACTATCTCTCTCTCTCTCTCTCTCTCTATCTATCGCGCCCAGTCACTGTCAATCACTATCTCTCTCTCTCTCTCTCTATCTATCTCACCCAGTCACTGTCAATCACTATCTCTCTCTCTCTCTCTCACTCTCTCTCTCTATCTATTTCGCCCAGTCACTGTCAATCACTATCTCTCTCTCTCTCACTCTCTCTCTCTATCTATCTCGCCCAGTCACTGTCAATCACTATCTCTCTCTCTCTCTCTCTATCTATCTATCTCGCCCAGTCACTGTCAATCACTATCTCTCTCTCTCTCTCTCTCTCTCTCTATCTATTTCGCCCAGTCACTGTCAATCACTATCGCTCTCTCTCTCACTCTCTCTCTCTATCTCTCTCGCCCAATCACTGTCAATCACTATCTCTCTCTCTCTCTCTCTATCTATCTATCTCGCCCAGTCACTGTCAATCACTATCTCTCTCTCTCTCTCTCTCTATCTATCTCGCCCAGTCACTGTCAATCACTATCTCTCTCTCTCTCTCTCTCTCTCTCTATCTATCTCACCCAGTCAATGTCAATCACTATCTCTCTCTCTCTCTCTCTCTCTCTATCTATCTCGCCCAGTCACTGTCAATCACTATCTCTCTCTCTCTCTCTCTCTCTATCTATCTCGCCCAGTCACTGTCAATCACTATCTCTCTCTCTCTCTCTCTCTATATCTATCTCGCCCAGTCACTGTCAATCACTATCTCTCTCTCTCTCTCTCTCTCTCTCTCTATCTATCTCACCCAGTCACTGTCAATCACTATCTCTCTCTCTCTCTCTCTCTATCTATCTCGCCCAGTCACTGTCAATCACTATCTCTCTCTCTCTCTCTCTCTCTCTCTCTCTCTATCTATCTCGCCCAGTCACTGTCAATCACTATCTCTCTCTCTCTCACTCTCTCTCTCTATCTATCTCGCCCAGTCACTGTCAATCACTATCTCTCTCTCTCTCTCTCTATCTATCTCACCCAGTCACTGTCAATCACGATCTCTCTCTCTCTCACTCTCTCTCTCTATCTATCTCGCCCAGTCACTGTCAATCACTATCTCTCTCTCTCTCTCTCTATCTATCTCGCCCAGTCACTGTCAATCACTATCTCTCTCTCTCTCTCTCTCTTTCGATCTATCTCGCCCAGTGACTGTCAATCACTATCTCTCTCTCTCTCTCTCTCTATCTATCTCGCCCAGTCACTGTCAATCACTATCTCTCTCTCTCTCTCTCTCTCTCTATCTATCTCACCCAGTCACTGTCAATCACTATCTCTCTCTCTCTCTCTCTATCTATCTCGCCCAGCCACTGTCAATCACTATCTCTATCTCTCTCTCTCTATCTATCTATCTCGCCCAGTCACTGTCAATCACTATCTCTCTCTCTCTCTCTCTCTCTCTATCTATTTCGCCCAGTCACTGTCAATCACTATCTCTCTCTCTCTCACTCTCTCTCTCTATCTATCTCGCCCAGTCACTGTCAATCACTATCTCTCTCTCTCTCTCTCTATCTATCTATCTCGCCCAGTCACTGTCAATCACTATCTCTCTCTCTCTCTCTCTCTCTCTCTATCAATCTCGCCCAGTCACTGTCAATCACTATCTCTCTCTCTCTCTCTCTCTCTCTCTCTATCTATCTCACCCAATCACTGTCAATCACTATCTCTCTCTCTCTCACTCTCTCTCTCTATCTATCTCAGCCAGTCACTGTCAATCACTATCTCTCTCTCTCTCTCTCTCTATCTATCTCGCCCAGTCACTGTCAATCACTCTCTCTCTCTCTCTCTCTCTCTCTCTATCTATCTCGCCCAGTCACTGTCAATCACTATCTCTCTCTCTCTCTCTCTCTCTATCTATCTCGCCCAGTCACTGTCAATCACTATCTCTCTCTCTCTCTCTCTCTCTCTCTATCTATCTCGCCCAGTCACTGTCAATCACTATCTCCCTCTCTCTCTCTCTCTCTATATCTATCTCGCCCAGTCACTGTCAATCACTATCTCTCTCTCTCTCTTTCTCTCTATCTATCTCACCCAGTCACTGTCAATCACTATCTCTCTCTCTCTCACTCTCTCTCTCTATCTATCTCACCCAGTCACTGTCAATCACTATCTCTCTCTCTCTCTCTCTCTCTATCTATCTCGCCCAGTCACTGTCAATCACTATCTCTCTCTCTCTCTCTCTCTCTCTCTATCTATTTCGCCCAGTCACTGTCAATCATTATCTCTCTCTCTCTCACTCTCTCTCTCTATCAATCTCGCCCAGTCACTGTCAATCACTATCTCTCTCTCTCTCTCTCTATCTATCTATCTCGCCCAGTCACTGTCAATCACTATCTCTCTCTCTCTCTCTCTATCTATCTCGCCCAGTCACTGTCAATCACTATCTCTCTCTCTCTCTCTCTCTCTCTATCTGTCTCACCCAGTCACTGTCAATCACTATCTCTCTCTCTCTCACTCTCTCTCTCTAACTATCTCGCCCAGTCACTGTCAATCACTATCTCTCTCTCTCTCTCTCTATCTATCTCGCCCAGTCACTGTCAATCACTCTCTCTCTCTCTCTCTCTCTCTCTATCTATCTCGCCCAGTCACTGTCAATCACTATCTCTCTCTCTCTCTCTCTCTCTATCTATCTCGCCCAGTCACTGTCAATCACTATCTCTCTCTCTCTCTCTCTCTCTCTCTATCTATCTCGCACAGTCACTGTCAATCACTATCTCTCTCTCTCTCTCTCTATTTATCTTCCCAGTCACTGTCAATCACTATCTCTCTCTCTCTCACTCTCTCTCTCTATCTATCTCACCCAGTCACTGTCAATCACTATCTCTCTCTCTCTCTCTCTCTCTCTATCTATCTCGCCCAGTCACTGTCAATCACTATCTCTCTCTTTCTCTCTCTCTCTCTATCTATCTCACCCAGTCACTGTCAATCACTATCTCTCTCTCTCCCTCTCTATCTATCTCGCCCAGCCACTGTCAATCACTATCTCTCTCTCTCTCTCTCTATCTATCTATCTCGCCCAGTCACTGTCAATCACTATCTCTCTCTCTCTCTCTCTCTCTCTCTCTATCTATTTCGCCCAGTCACTGTCAATCACTATCTCTCTCTCTCACTCTCTCTCTCTATCTATCTCGCCCAGTCACTGTCAATCACTATCTCTCTCTCTCTCTCTCTATCTATCTATCTCGCCCAGTCACTGTCAATCACTATCTCTCTCTCTCTCTCTCTCTCTCTCTATCTATTTCGCCCAGTCACTGTCAATCACTATCTCTCTCTCTCTCACTCTCTCTCTCTATCTATCTCGCCCAGTCACTGTCAATCACTATCTCTCTCTCTCTCTCTCTCTCTCTCTCTCTATCTATCTCACCCAGTCACTGTCAATCACTATCTCTCTCTCTCTCTCTCTCTATCTATCTCTCCCAGTCACTGTCAATCACTATCTCTCTCTCTCTCTCTCTCTCTCTCTCTCTCTATCTATCTCGCCCAGTCACTGTCAATCACTATCTCTCTCTCTCTCACTCTCTCTCTCTATCTATCTCGCCCAGTCACTGTCAATCACTATCTCTCTCTCTCTCTCTCTATCTATCTCACCCAGTCACTGTCAATCACGATCTCTCTCTCTCTCACTCTCTCTCTCTATCTATCTCGCCCAGTCACTGTCAATCACTATCTCTCTCTCTCTCTATCTATCTCACCCAGTCACTGTCAATCACTATCTCTCTCTCTCTCTCTATCTATCTCGCCCAGTCACTGTCAATCACTATCTCTCTCTCTCTCTCTCTCTTTCGATCTATCTCGCCCAGTGACTGTCAATCACTATCTCTCTCTCTCTCTCTCTCTATCTATCTCGCCCAGTCACTGTCAATCACTATCTCTCTCTCTCTCTCTCTCTCTCTATCTATCTCACCCAGTCACTGTCAATCACTATCTCTCTCTCTCTCTCTCTATCTATCTCGGCCAGCCACTGTCAATCACTATCTCTCTCTCTCTCTCTCTCTCTCTCTATCTATCTATCTCGCCCAGTCACTGTCAATCACTATCTCTCTCTCTCTCTCTCTCTCTCTCTCTATCTATTTCGCCCAGTCACTGTCAATCACTATCTCTCTCTCTCTCACTCTCTCTCTCTATCTATCTCGCCCAGTCACTGTCAATCACTATCTCTCTCTCTCTCTCTCTATCTATCTATCTCGCCCAGTCACTGTCAATCACTATCTCTCTCTCTCTCTCTCTCTCTCTCTCTATCTATCTCGCCCAGTCACTGTCAATCACTATCTCTCTCTCTCTCTCTCTCTCTCTCTATCTATCTCACCCAGTCACTGTCAATCACTATCTCTCTCTCTCTCACTCTCTCTCTCTATCTATCTCAGCCAGTCACTGTCAATCACTATCTCTCTCTCTCTCTCTCTCTATCTATCTCGCCCAGTCACTGTCAATCACTCTCTCTCTCTCTCTCTCTCTCTCTCTATCTATCTCGCCCAGTCACTGTCAATCACTATCTCTCTCTCTCTCTCTCTCTCTATCTATCTCGCCCAGTCACTGTCAATCACTATCTCTCTCTCTCTCTCTCTCTCTCTCTCTATCTATTTCGCCCAGTCACTGTCAATCACTATCTCTCTCTCTCTCACTCTGTCTCTCTATCTATCTCGCCCAGTCACTGTCAATCACTATCTCTCTCTCTCTCTCTCTCTCTCTCTCTATCTATCTCACCCAGTCACTGTCAATCACTATCTCTCTCTCTCTCTCTCTCTATCTATCTCGCCCAGTCACTGTCAATCACTATCTCTCTCTCTCTCTCTCTCTCTCTCTCTCTCTATCTATCTCGCCCAGTCACTGTCAATCAATATCTCTCTCTCTCTCTCTCTCACTCTCTCTCTCTATCTATCTCACCCAGTCACTGTCAATCACTATCTCTCTCTCTCTCTCTCTCTATCTATCTCGCCCAGTCACTGTCAATCACTATCTCTCTCTCTCTCTCTCTCTCTCTCTCTCTCTATCTATCTCGCCCAGTCACTGTCAATCACTATCTCTCTCTCTCACTCTCTCTCTCTATCTATCTCGCCCAGTCACTGTCAATCACTATCTCTCTCTCTCACTCTCTCTCTCTATCTATCTCACCCAGTCACTGTCAATCACGATCTCTCTCTCTCTCACTCTCTCTCTCTATCTATCTCGCCCAGTCACTGTCAATCACTATCTCTCTCTCTCTCTATCTATCTCACCCAGTCACTGTCAATCACTATCTCTCTCTCGCTCTCTCTATCTATCTCGCCCAGTCACTGTCAATCACTATCTCTCTCTCTCTCTCTCTTTTTCGATCTATCTCGCCCAGTGACTGTCAATCACTATCTCTCTCTCTCTCTCTCTCTATCTATCTCGCCCAGTCACTGTCAATCACTATCTCTCTCTCTCTCTCTCTTTTTCGATCTATCTCGCCCAGTGACTGTCAATCACTATCTCTCTCTCTCTCTCTCTCTATCCATCTCGCCCAGTCACTGTCAATCACTATCTCTCTCTCTCTCTCTCTATCTATCTCGCCCAGCCACTGTCAATCACTATCTCTCTCTCTCTCTCTATCTATCTATCTCGCCCAGTCACTGTCAATCACTATCTCTCTCTCTCTCTCTCTCTCTCTATCTATTTCGCCCAGTCACTGTCAATCACTATCTCTCTCTCTCTCACTCTCTCTCTCTATCTATCTCGCCCAGTCACTGTCAATCACTATCTCTCTCTCTCTCTATCTATCTATCTCGCCCAGCCACTGTCAATCACTATCTCTCTCTCTCTCTCTCTATCTATCTATCTCGCCCAGTCACTGTCAATCACTATCTCTCTCTCTCTCTCTCTCTCTCTATCTATTTCGCCCAGTCACTGTCAATCACTATCTCTCTCTCTCTCACTCTCTCTCTCTATCTATCTCAGCCAGTCACAGTCAATCACTATCTCTCTCTCTCTCTCTCTCTATCTATCTCGCCCAGTCACTGTCAATCACTCTCTCTCTCTCTCTCTCTCTCTCTCTCTATCTATCTCGCCCAGTCACTGTCAATCACTATCTCTCTCTCTCTCTCTCTCTCTATCTATCTCGCCCAGTCACTGTCAATCACTATCTCCCTCTCTCTCTCTCTCTCTCTATCTATCTCGCCCAGTCACTGTCAATCACTATCTCTCTCTCTCTCACTCTCTCTCTCTATCTATCTCACCCAGTCACTGTCAATCACTATCTCTCTCTCTCTCTCTCTCTCTCTCTATCTATCTCGCCCAGCCACTGTCAATCACTATCTCTCTCTCTCTCTCTCTATCTATCTATCTCGCCCAGTCACTGTCAATCACTATCTCTCTCTCTCTCTCTCTCTATCTATCTTGCCCAGTCACTGTCAATCACTATCTCTCTCTCTCTCTCTCTCTCTCTATCTATCTCGCCCAGTCACTGTCAATCACTATCTCTCTCTCTCTCTCTCTCTCTCTCTATCTATCTCACCCAGTCACTGTCAATCACTCTCTCTCTCTCTCTCTCTCTCTCTATCTATCTCGCCCAGTCACTGTCAATCACTATTTCTCTCTCTCTCTCACTCTCTATCTATCTCGCCCAGTCACTGTCAATCACTATCTCCCTCTCTCTCTCTCTCTCTCTATCTATCTCGCCCAGTCACTGTCAATCACTATCTCTCTCTCTCTCACTCTCTCTCTCTATCTATCTCACCCAGTCACTGTCAATCACTATCTCTCTCTCTCTCTCTCTCTCTATCTATCTCGCCCAGCCACTGTCAATCACTATCTCTCTCTCTCTCTCTCTATCTATCTATCTCGCCCAGTCACTGTCAATCACTATCTCTCTCTCTCTCACTCTCTCTCTCTATCTCGCCCAGTCACTGTCAATCACTACCTCTCTCTCTCTCTCTCTCTCTATCTATCTCGCCCAGCCACTGTCAATCACTATCTCTCTCTCTCTCTCTCTATCTATCTATCTCGCCCAGTCACTGTCAATCACTATCTCTCTCTCTCTCACTCTCTCTCTCTATCTCGCCCAGTCACTGTCAATCACTAACTCTCTCTCTCTCTCTCTCTATCTATCTCGCCCAGTCACTGTCAATCACTATCTCTCTCTCTCTATCTATCTCACCCAGTCACTGTCAATCACTATCTCTCTCTCTCTCTCTCTCTCTATCTATCTCGCCCAGTCACTGTCAATCACTATCTCTCTCTCTCTCTCTCTCTCTCTCTCTCTCTCTATCTATCTCGCCCAGTCACTGTCAATCACTACCTCTCTCTCTCCACCTATCTATCTATCTCGCCCAGTCACTGTCAATCACTATCTCTCTCTCTCTCTCTCTCTCTATCTATCTATCTCGCCCAGTCACTGTCAATCACTATCTCTCTCTCTCTCTCTCTCTATCTATCTCGCCCAGTCACTGTCAATCACTACCTCTCTCTCTATCTCTCTATCTATCTATCTCGCCCAGTCACTGTCAATCACTACCTCTCTCTCTCTCTCTCTCTCTCTCTCTCTATCTATCTCGCCCAGTCACTGTCAATCACTATCTCTCTCTCTCTCTCTCTCTCTCTCTCTATCTATCTCGCCCAGTCACTGTCAATCACTATCTCTCTCTCTCTATCTATCTATCTATCTCGCCCAGTCACTGTCAATCCCTATCTCTCTCTCTCTCTCTCTCTCTCTCTATCTATCTCGCCCAGTCACTGTCAATCACTATCTCTCTCTCACTCTCTCTCTCTCTCTCTATCTATCTCGCCAAGTCACTGTCAATCACTATCTCTCTCTCTCTCTCTCTCTCTCTCTCTATCTATCTCGCCCAGTCACTGTCAATCACTATCTCTCTCTCTCTCTATCTATATATCTCGCCCAGTCACTGTCAATCACTATCTCTCTCTCTGTCTCTATCTATCTCTCCCTGTCACTGTCAATCACTATCTCTCTCCCTCTCTCTCTCTATCTATCTCACCCAGTCACTGTCAATCACTATCTCTCTCTCTCTCTCTCTCTAACTATCTTGCCCAGTCACTGTCAATTAGTACCTCTCTCTCTCTCTCTATCTATCTCACCCAGTCACTGTCAATCACTACCTCTCTCTCTCTCTCTCTCTCTATCTATCTCGCCCAGTCACTGTCAATCACGACCTCTCTCTCTCTCTCTATCTATCTCACCCAGTCACTGTCAATCACTATCTCTCTCTCTCTCTCTCTCTATCTATCTCACCCAGTCACTGTCAATCACTATCTCTCTCTCTCTCTCTCTCTATCTATCTCGCCCAGTCACTGTCAATCACTATCTCTCTCTCTCTCTCTCTCTATCTATCTCACCCAGTCACTGTCAATCACTATCTCTCTCTCTCTCTCTCTCGATCTATCTCGCCCAGTCCCTGTCAATCACTACCTCTCTCTCTCTCTCTCTCTATCTATCTCACCCAGTCACTGTCAATCACTCTCTCTCTCTCACTCTCTGTCTCTATCCATCTCGCCCAGTCACTGTCAATCACTACCTCTCTCTCTCTCTCTCTATCTATCTCACCCAGTCACTGTCAATCACTACAGCTCTCTCTCTCACTCTATCTATCTCGCCCAGTCACTGTCAATCACTATCTCTCTCTCTCTCTCTCTATCTATCTCACCCAGTCACTGTCAATCACTCTCTCTCTCTCACTCTCTCTCTCTATCTATCTCGCCCAGTCACTGTCAATCACTATCTCTCTCTCTCTCTATCTATCTCACCCAGTCACTGTCAATCACTATCTCTCTCTCGCTCTCTCTATCTATCTCGCCCAGTCACTGTCAATCACTATCTCTCTCTCTCTCTCTCTTTTTCGATCTATCTCGCCCAGTGACTGTCAATCACTATCTCTCTCTCTCTCTCTCTCTATCTATCTCGCCCAGTCACTGTCAATCACTATCTCTCTCTCTCTCTCTCTCTCTCTATCTATCTCACCCAGTCACTGTCAATCACTATCTCTCTCTCTCTCTCTCTATCTATCTCGCCCAGCCACTGTCAATCACTATCTCTCTCTCTCTCTCTCTATCTATCTATCTCGCCCAGTCACTGTCAATCACTATCTCTCTCTCTCTCTCTCTCTCTCTATCCATTTCGCCCAGTCACTGTCAATCACTATCTCTCTCTCTCTCACTCTCTCTCTCTATCTATCTCGCCCAGTCACTGTCAATCACTATCTCTCTCTCTCTCTATCTATCTATCTCGCCCAGTCACTGTCAATCACTATCTCTCTCTCTCTCTCTCTCTCTCTATCTATCTCGCCCAGTCACTGTCAATCACTATCTCTCTCTCTCTCTCTCTCTCTCTCTATCTATCTCACCCAGTCACTGTCAATCACTATCTCTCTCTCTCTCACTCTCTCTCTCTATCTATCTCAGCCAGTCACTGTCAATCACTATCTCTCTCTCTCTCTCTCTCTATCTATCTCGCCCAGTCACTGTCAATCACTCTCTCTCTCTCTCTCTCTCTCTCTCTCTATCTATCTCGCCCAGTCACTGTCAATCACTATCTCTCTCTCTCTCTCTCTCTCTATCTATCTCGCCCAGTCACTGTCAATCACTATCTCCCTCTCTCTCTCTCTCTCTCTATCTATCTCGCCCAGTCACTGTCAATCACTATCTCTCTCTCTCTCACTCTCTCTCTCTATCTATCTCACCCAGTCACTGTCAATCACTATCTCTCTCTCTCTCTCTCTCTCTCTCTATCTATCTCGCCCAGCCACTGTCAATCACTATCTCTCTCTCTCTCTCTCTATCTATCTATCTCGCCCAGTCACTGTCAATCACTATCTCTCTCTCTCTCTCTCTCTATCCATCTTGCCCAGTCACTGTCAATCACTATCTCTCTCTCTCTCTCTCTCTCTCTATCTATCTCGCCCAGTCACTGTCAATCACTATCTCTCTCTCTCTCTCTCTCTCTCTCTATCTATCTCACCCAGTCACTGTCAATCACTCTCTCTCTCTCTCTCTCTCTCTCTATCTATCTCGCCCAGTCACTGTCAATCACTATCTCTCTCTCTCTCTCACTCTCTATCTATCTCGCCCAGTCACTGTCAATCACTATCTCCCTCTCTCTCTCTCTCTCTCTATCTATCTCGCCCAGTCACTGTCAATCACTATCTCTCTCTCTCTCACTCTCTCTCTCTATCTATCTCACCCAGTCACTGTCAATCACTATCTCTCTCTCTCTCTCTCTCTCTCTATCTATCTCGCCCAGCCACTGTCAATCACTATCTCTCTCTCTCTCTCTCTATCTATCTATCTCGCCCAGTCACTGTCAATCACTATCTCTCTCTCTCTCACTCTCTCTCTCTATCTCGCCCAGTCACTGTCAATCACTACCTCTCTCTCTCTCTCTCTCTCTATCTATCTCGCCCAGCCACTGTCAATCACTATCTCTCACTCTCTCTCTCTATCTATCTATCTCGCCCAGTCACTGTCAATCACTATCTCTCTCTCTCTCTCTCTATCTATCTCGCCCAGTCACTGTCAATCACTATCTCTCTCTCTCTCACTCTCTCTCTCTATCTCGCCCAGTCACTGTCAATCACTAACTCTCTCTCTCTCTCTCTCTATCTATCTCGCCCAGTCACTGTCAATCACTATCTCTCTCTCTCTATCTATCTCACCCAGTCACTGTCAATCACTATCTCTCTCTCTCTCTCTCTCTCTATCTATCTCGCCCAGTCACTGTCAATCACTATCTCTCTCTCTCTCTCTCTCTCTCTCTCTCTCTCTATCTATCTCGCCCAGTCACTGTCAATCACTACCTCTCTCTCTCCACCTATCTATCTATCTCGCCCAGTCACTGTCAATCACTATCTCTCTCTCTCTCTCTCTCTCTCTCTCTCTCTCTATCTATCTCACCCAGTCACTGTCAATCACTATCTCTCTCTCTCTCTCTCTCTCTATCTATCTATCTCGCCCAGTCACTGTCAATCACTATCTCTCTCTCTCTCTCTCTCTATCTATCTCGCCCAGTCACTGTCAATCACTACCTCTCTCTCTATCTCTCTATCTATCTATCTCGCCCAGTCACTGTCAATCACTACCTCTCTCTCTCTCTCTCTCTCTCTCTCTATCTATCTCGCCCAGTCACTGTCAATCACTATCTCTCTCTCTCTCTCTCTCTCTCTCTCTATCTATCTCGCCCAGTCACTGTCAATCACTATCTCTCTCTCTCTCTCTATCTATCTATCTCGCCCAGTCACTGTCAATCACTATCTCTCTCTCTCTCTCTCTCTCTCTCTCTATCTATCTCGCCCAGTCACTGTCAATCACTATCTCTCTCTCTCTCTCTCTCTCTCTCTATCTATCTCGCCAAGTCACTGTCAATCACTATCTCTCTCTCTCTCTCTCTCTCTCTATCTCTATCTATCTCGCCCAGTCACTGTCAATCACTATCTCTCTCTCTCTCTATCTATATATCTCGCCCAGTCACTGTCAATCACTATCTCTCTCTCTGTCTCTATCTATCTCTCCCTGTCACTGTCAATCACTATCTCTCTCCCTCTCTCTCTCTATCTATCTCACCCAGTCACTGTCAATCACTATCTCTCTCTCTCTCTCTCTCTAACTATCTTGCCCAGTCACTGTCAATTAGTACCTCTCTCTCTCTCTCTCTATCTATCTCACCCAGTCACTGTCAATCACTACCTCTCTCTCTCTCTCTCTCTCTATCTATCTCGCCCAGTCACTGTCAATCACGACCTCTCTCTCTCTCTCTATCTATCTCACCCAGTCACTGTCAATCACTATCTCTCTCTCTCTCTCTCTCTATCTATCTCACCCAGTCACTGTCAATCACTATCTCTCTCTCTCTCTCTATCTATCTATCTCGCCCAGTCACTGTCAATCACTATCTCTCTCTCTCTCTCTCTCTATCTATCTCACCCAGTCACTGTCAATCACTATCTCTCTCTCTCTCTATCTATCTCGCCCAGTCACTGTCAATCACTATCTCTCTCTCTCTCTCTCTCGATCTATCTCGCCCAGTCACTGTCAATCACTACCTCTCTCTCTCTCTCTCTCTATCTATCTCACCCAGTCACTGTCAATCACTCTCTCTCTCTCACTCTCTGTCTCTATCTATCTCGCCCAGTCACTGTCAATCACTATCTCCCTCTCTCTCTCTCTCTCTCTATCTATCTCGCCCAGTCACTGTCAATCACTATCTCTCTCTCTCTCACTCTCTCTCTCTATCTATCTCACCCAGTCACTGTCAATCACTATCTCTCTCTCTCTCTCTCTCTCTCTATCTATCTCGCCCAGCCACTGTCAATCACTATCTCTCTCTCTCTCTCTCTATCTATCTATCTCGCCCAGTCACTGTCAATCACTATCTCTCTCTCTCTCTCTCTCTATCCATCTTGCCCAGTCACTGTCAATCACTATCTCTCTCTCTCTCTCTCTCTCTCTATCTATCTCGCCCAGTCACTGTCAATCACTATCTCTCTCTCTCTCTCTCTCTCTCTCTATCTATCTCACCCAGTCACTGTCAATCACTCTCTCTCTA
>NW_027141785.1:0-50647 GCF_036365525.1 Heterodontus francisci
TTGGAGCCAACTGCGGAATACATGTTTTTTACCAGCCTGCATAAGGAAGTGTAACCTCTGCAGATGCGGTGAAACCAAAAGCAGCTGAATTCAAATGGCAAACTGATGTATGTGGAGCTTTACAAAGGGTCTGAGAGAGGAGAGAGAAACAGACATAGACACACACACACACAGAAACACACACACAGACAGAAACACACACACAGACAGAAACACACACACAGAAACACACACAGAAACACACACACACAGAAACACACACACAGAAACACACAGACACACAGAAACACACACACAGAAACAGACAGACAGAAACAGACACACACAGAAACACACAGACACAAAGAAACACACACACAGAAACACACACACACAGAAACACACATACACAGAAACACACATACACAGAAACACACACACACAGAAACACACACACACACACACAGAAACACACACAGAAACACAGAAACACACACAGAAACACACACAGAAACACACACACACACACAGAAACACACACACAAACACAGAAACACACACAGAAACACACACAGAAACACACACACACACAGAAACACACATACACAGAAACACACACACACACACAGAAACACACACACAAACACAGAAACACACACACAAACACACACACACACAGAAACACACACACACACACAGAAACACACACACACAGAAACACACATACACAGAAACACACACACACAGAAACACACAGAAACACACACAGAAACACAGAAACACACACACACACAGAAACACACACACACACACACACAGAAACACACACACAAACACAGAAACACACACAGAAACACACACAGAAACACAGAAACAGAGTGACTCAGGGACAGAGAGCGAAAGAAGAATATTTCAATTTTCAAAAGGCATTTGATGAGATCAACCTTCGATTTAAAAATGACAATTGATTTTGCATCAATGTTTGCGTGCAGAAGACACGTTCCAAACTACTACCACCTTTAGCCTGGAGTGGCGGATTTTTACTCAGAGTGTTGTGAATCTTTGGAATTCTCTACCCCAGTGGACTGTGGAAACTCAGTCTGGGAAAAAGGCATTGAAGTGGATGATCAGCCAGGATCGTATTGAATGGCGGAGCAGGCTCGATGGGCTGAATGGCCTACTCCTGTTCCTATGTTCCCAAGCTGCTGAAATAGTTTCTCCCAAACTACCCCATCAGTTCCCCTTAATATCTCAACATCTTTGAACAAATCACCTTGATCCTCCTAAATTCCAGGCAATAAATCCCTAGTTTGTGTAATATCACCTTGTAATTTAACCCTTGGAGTCCAGTTATCATTCTGGTAAATCTACACTGCACTCAAATGGACATGGACCCCTCAAGTCTCTTTGAACCTCCAGTGTTTCTATCTTTTCACCATTTATAAAGTACTCTGTTCTAGTCTTTTTTACTGACATTGAAATCTATCTACCACAGTTTTAACCATTCACTTCAGATATCTCTTTGCATTGTTCTGCTTCCAGCTACACTGCTTACAATGCTGC
The DNA here is from genome assembly GCF_036365525.1 of Heterodontus francisci. Taxonomy (NCBI): domain Eukaryota; kingdom Metazoa; phylum Chordata; class Chondrichthyes; order Heterodontiformes; family Heterodontidae; genus Heterodontus; species Heterodontus francisci. The sequence goes on from NW_027141785.1 coordinate 1,543, forward strand.
CTATTTTTGTGTCATTGGTAAACTTGGGTATGTTGCATTCTACCACAACATCTTAAATCATTAATAAATACAGCAAAACTGAGACACACACGGGCTTTGCACGAGTAGACAGGAGTGAATCATTCCAACCTCGAGGCTTTTTAACTCCACATTAATGTTTTTAAAAAAATTCAAATTCACAACAGCCCAGTGTGGGATTTGAACTCCTGCTTTTTCTATCATCAGCTCAGGCCTTCAAATTAAAACCCATAAAATGAGATTCATTTTCCTACTGCTGTTGTCTGACTGACTGAGGTTTTGTATATTGTTCCCTTCTCCTCTTCTTCCATGTGTTTGAAGTCTTTGAAGTTTGTCAGACATTGGTAAACTACTTCATGTGGTGTTCTGTAAATACCTTCAATTCTGTGTATCTGGAAGGGACACAATTCAAATTCTCACCTTATTGCATCAACTAAAACCTGCAGGTCCATTCAAACAACTCTATTTCCTGTCTCTGCAAAGATAACTCACACTTCCACAATGCAGGAATGTCTGAATGGAAACAGCTTTTGACACATTTCCCAACACGTTTACTAACACTTTTCAGGATGAAGCTAAATTCAACTTAGAGATTGCAAGCCCCAAATTGAATCTTTTAGATGTAAAAAGTGACACAAATGAAATCCCAGATCTCTCTGTCCCTGCACCCATTTTAACATTGTACCATTTAGTTTATATCGCTTCTCCTCAGCCTTCCTTCCAAAATGCATCATTTTACATTTCTCAGCATTGAAGTTAACCTGCTATGTGTCTGACCATTTCACCAGACTGCCTCTATCCTCCTGAAGTCTACTCCTATTCCCTTCACTGTTTATTACATTGCAAATGGCACAATGTTGAAGTTATGCCCTGTTTACCCCAGTCTAAGTCATTCATATATCAATAAGATCAGTGGTCCGAATCAAAACCCCTGGGGAATATCACAATTTACACTGTATACAGTGAGTACAAAAGCCGAGAGGGTGTGCTGAACATTTATAAAGCTCTGGTCAGGTAACAGAGAGGGAGAGACTGGGATTCAGAGGGTAACGGAGAGGGAGAGACTGGGACTCAGAGGGTAACGGAGAGGGAGAGTCTGGGATTCAGAGGGTAACAGAGAGGGAGAGACTGGGATTCAGAGGGTAACGGAGAGGGAGAGACTGGGATTCAGAGGGTAACAGAGGGGGAGAGACTGGGATTCAGAGGGTAACAGAGGGGGAGAGACTGGGATTCAGAGGTAAACAGAGAGGGAGAGACTGGGCTTCAGAGAGTAACAGAGAGGGAGAGACTGGGATTCAGAGAGTAACAGAGGGGAGAGACTGCGATTCTGAGGCTAACAGAGAGGGAGAGACTGGGATTCAGAGGGTAACAGAGGGGGAGAGACTGGGATTCAGAGGTTAACAGAGAGGGAGAGACTGGGATTCAGAGAGTAACAGAGGGGGAGAGACTTGGATTCAGAGAGTAACGGAGAGGGAGAGACTGGGATTCACAGGGCAACATAGAGGGAGAGACTGAGATTCAGAGGGTAACAGAGAGGGAGAGACTGGAATTCAGAGGGTAACAGAGAGGGAGAGACTGGGATTCAGAGGGTAACAGAGAGGGAGAGACTGGGATTCAGAGGGTCACAGAGAGGGAGAGACTGGGATTCAGAGAGTAACGGAGAGGGAGAGACTGGAATTCAGAGGGTAACAGAGAGGGAGAGACTGGGATTCAGAGGGTAACAGAGAGGGAGAGACTGGGATTCAGAGGGTAACAGAGAGGGAGAGACTGGGATTCAGAGGGTAACAGAGAGGGAGAGACTGGGATTCAGAGGGTAACAGAGAGGGAGAGACTGGGATTCAGAGAGTAACAGAGAGGGAGAGACTGAGATTCAGAGGGTAACAGAGGGTAAAATCGAGTTGGCAAGGGCAACATAGAAATTTTAAGGCACAGAAAGAGGCCACTTGGCCCATCCTCTCTGTGCCAGCCGAAAAACGATCAACCTATTCTCATCCCACCTTCCAGCATTTGGTTGGAGCCCTGCAGCTTACCGCACTTGAGGTGCCTATCCAGACTCCTTCTGAATGAGTTGAGGGTCTCTGCCTCAACTACCCTTTCAGGCAGTGAGTTCCAGACCATCACGACCCTCTGGGTGAAAAAGATTTTCCTCAACTGCCCTCTAATTTTTCTGCCAATCACTTTAAATCTATGCCCCCTCGTCACTGACCTTTCTGCTATGGTTCTCTGCCCTTCACCTCCACTCTATCCAGGACCCTCAGAATTTTGTACATTTCAATCAGATCTCCCCTCAGCCTTCTCTGTTCCAAGGACAACAACCCCTGCCTATCCTCACAGCTACAATTCTCCAGTCCTGGCAACATCCTGGAAAATGGGAGAGAGACAAAGTCCCGTGTTCATAACACATGGATAAAGAGGTTAATCATCTGAGCTGTAACTCTGAGAGGGAGACAGAGAGAGAGAGGGAGGGAGAGAGGGAGAAAGAGAGAGAGAGAGGGAGGGAGAGAGGGAGGGAGAGAGGGAGGGAGAGAGGGAGTGAGAGAGGGAGGGAGAGAGGGAGGGAGAGAGGGAGGGTGAGAGGGAGGGAGAGAGAGAGAGAGGGAGGGAGAGAGGGAGAAAGAGAGAGAGAGAGGGAGGGAGACAGGGAGGGAGAGATGGAGAAAGAGAGAGAGAGGGAGGGAGAGATGGTGTGGGGGAGACACAAACTGAGACGTGGACAGAGGCAGTGAAAGAGAGAGAGGCAGAGAGAGAGAGAGGCAGAGAGAGAGAGAGAGGCAGAGAGAGAGAGAGATGCAGAGAGAGAGAGAGATGCAGAGAGAGACAGAGAGAGAGAGAGGGTGAGACGGAGAGAGAGAAGCAGAGAGAGAGAGAGGGTGAGACGGAGAGAGAGAAGCAGAGAGAGAGAGGCAGAGAGAGAGAGACAGAGAGAGAGAGGCAGAGAGAGAGAGACAGAGAGAGAGAGACAGAGAGAGAGAGGCAGAGAGAGGGAGGCAGAGAGAGGGAGGCAGAGACAGGGAGGCAGAGACAGGGAGAGAGAGACAGGGAGAGAGAGGCAGACAGAGAGCTAGAGAGAGACAGAGAGAGGGAGCGATGGTGTGAGGGAGGCACAAATTGAGACATGGACAGAGGTTGAGAAAGAGAGACAGGGAGAGACACAGAGAGAGTGCTGGGGGAGAGACAGATAGAGAGTGAGAGAGGCACAGAGAGAGAAGGAGACACAGAGAGGCCGACACAGAGAGGCAGACAGAGAGCTAGAGAGAGACAGAGAGAGGGAGAGATGGTGTGAGGGAGGCACAAATTGAGACAGGGACAGAGGTTGAGAAAGAGAGAGAGTGAGAGACAGACAGAGAGAGCTGGGGGAGAGACAGATAGAGAGTGAGAGAGGCACAGAGAGAGAAGACGACACAGAGAGGCAGACATAGAGAGGCAGACAGAGAGCGAGAGAGAGACAGAGAGAGGGAGAGATGGTGTGAGGGAGGCACAAATTGAGACGTGGACAGAGGTACAGAGAGAGAGGGAGAGATCGAGCGAGAGAGAGAAAAAGACAGAGAGGGATAGATAGAGAGAGAGGGGGTGGGAAAGACAGATAGCGAGGGACAGAGGCAGTGTGAGAGAGGCAGAGTGAGAGAGTCAGATTAGAAGGTAGCAAATGTAACCCCACTATTTACAAAAGGAAGGAGAGAGAAAATAGGGAACTAAAGACCTGTTCGTCTAACATCAGTCATTGGGAAAATGTTTGAATCTATAATAAAGGATGTGATAACAGGACACTAAAAGAGAGATTGCAGGGGGTGGGGGGAGAGAGAAATGGGGGGAGAGAGAAATGGGGGGAGAGTGCGTGAGTGAGACAGAGCAAAGGAGAGAGATACTAGGTTCGGTGGGACAATAAGCTGTGAGGAGAACACAAATAGACTACAAAGAGAGATGGTTTGGGATAGACAGCGATAAATGTCCCAGTGTTGTGGTAACATAAAATGGCCACTGAAAATGAACCTAAAATGGCTGACTGATGTGTGTGGATTTCCACAGATGAGAGGAGAGAGAGAGAGACAGACAGACAGACAGAAAGAGAGACAAAGAGGGAGACAGAGACCAAGACACAGAGAGTGATAGCAGGATATTGGGCGGAGGACAGAGGAAGAGGAGGAGGCCATTTGGCCCCTCAACCCTGTTCTGTCATTCAATGAGCTCATGGCTGATGTGTGATCTCACTCCATGTACCTATCTTTGCCCCTTAATACCTTTGGTTAACAAAAATCTATCAAACTCAGATTTAAAAATTAACAAGTGTCTCAGCATCAATTGCTGTTTGTGGAAGAGAGTTCCAAACTGATACCACACCTGGTGTGTTGAAGTGTTTCTTCATTTCACTCCTGAAAGGTTTTTAGACTAGGTTTATATTTTTAGACTATGCCCCCATGTTCTAGACTCTGCAGCCAGTGGGAATTGTTACTCTCTGTCTACCCCATCAGTTTCCCTTATTATCTTGAAAACAATCATCAAATCACACCTGAGCCTTCAAAATTCCAGGGATACAGAGTAAATCTCCAGCTACACTGTCCCATTAAATATTCCCAAGCCAAGCACAATGTTGGGTTTGACACAGAGTAAATTTCCCTCTGCACTGTCCCATCACACACTCCCAGGGCAGGAACATCATGGGGTGGATACAGAGTGAATCTCACTCTACACTGTCCGATAGAGACAGTCAGAGAGAGCGAGACAGAAAGAGAGAAACAGAGAGACATGGACTGACAGGGTGACTAAAAGAGATGGAAGGATACTTCACAGGGGATATTGGAAGAGGAGGATGCAATTCAACCCCACAGCCCTGTTCCGGCATCAAATGAGATCAGGGCTGATCTGTGATGTAACTTACACCATATATCCTGCCTTTGCCCCTTATCTCTTAATACCTTTGGTTAACAAGAATCTTTCAATCACAGATTTAAAAATTAACCAATAAGCCAGCATGAAATTTGCACAACCAATATCATTGTGTGGGTATTTTTGTGTGTTTGTGTGTGTGTCTATGTCTGTTTGGGTGTGATGGCTCCCACAGTGGAATAGCTTGCTGGATGTTTAAAATGGAGGCTGTTCCTTCTGGATCATCAAAATTATCCGCCTGGGCCCCAACATTGTCTGCATTTCCCCCTCACATGATGTTTTTTTCTCTCCATATCTATCTCATATATGTTTGTGTACACAGCAGTGAAGGATTACATCAAATTAATATATCTTACATTATCCTTTTCATCCACCTCAACGACCTCTCTCTCTCCAAATTTGTCCCTCTCTACAGCCCTCTCTCTGTCTTCATAACTAACCCTCTCTCCCTCTGTCTCTCTCCTAGTGTCAGAGATAGCAGGAGGGAGAGACAGAGAGAGAATGTTGAAGGAACTGTACTCTATTCCTAAGCTGTGCTGAAGCTGCTCTGGGAGTGTTTGATGGGCTACATTAATCGGCCGTGTACAGTCCTGTATCAGGCTGTGAAGAAGCAGAGCATTTTCAGTACACAACGGGTCAAAGGGAACGATTCACTCCTGTCTGCTACTGCAAAGAGAGACTGACCTTAACATCAAGGCAGCGTTTGACCGAGTGTGGTATCGAGGAGCCCGAGTAAAACTGAAGTCAGTGGGAATCGTGGGAAATCTCTCCACTGGTTGGAATCATACCGAGCACAAAGGAAGATGGTTTTGGTTGTTGGAAGTCAATCATCTCAGTCCCAGGCCTTCATTGCAGGAGTTCCTCAGGGTAGTGTCCTCAGCCCAACCATCTTCAGCTGAGATCACAGCAGAAAGTGCTTTAAATACTGAGCAGGTCAAGCAGCATCTGTGGAGAGAGAAACAGAGTTAGTGATTCAGCTCGATGCTTTCCAGATTTCCAGCATCCACAGTATTTTGCCTCAGATAATGAAGTAATCCAGAGCCACATGCACCAAGACCCGGACAACATTCAGGTTTGGGCCGACCAGTGACAAGTAACATTCACGTCACACAAGTGCCAGGCAATGACCATCTGCAACAGGAGAGAATCCAACCACCTCCCCTTGGCATTCAAAGCATTCAAAGCATTATCCCATCGCTGAATCACCCAGCGTTAACATCCTGGGGAAACATTGACATCAAACTTAACAGAACGAAACACATCAATAGTGTGGGTGTCTGGAACTCACTGCCTGAAAGGGTGGTAGAGGTAGAAACCCTCATCACATTTAAAACAATCCCTTGGATATCCACTTCTCCATGTTTAAAATGGGTAAGGAATAACTCTCCTCGTCTACACTGCCCCATCGAACACTCTCAGAGAAGGTACAGCACGGGTTAGATACAGAGTAAAGCGCCGTTTAAACATTCCCCGGAGTGTCGGATTAACCCGGGTCACTCACTGTGCCCGGCTCAGCCTCAAGACTCACCTGCCTCAGTCACTGAGACGCTCCTGTATCACTTGCCTTAATGTAAGTGGATGCTGGGTTTGGGAGCAGGACAGGCACACGGGATTAGGACGACTGCTCATGTGGAGGATAAGCATCAGTAATCCCTCAGAGAATCAGAACAGACCAGCGAGACTCAGAAAAGGAAACTTGTGTTCAATTTTTGAGTCTTGCATTGTGGAATGCTTTAGTATTTGGTGAGAATGTTGATCCAGTGACATTTTGCCCCAGTGGGATGAATAGACACTATATGACTTGATTACAACAGTAAGGTACCGTGTGTACTGTAAATATGGACTGAAATAACAATGTAACTGATCAATTTTCAGCTGAATTTTATGACTACAGTTATACCTGCAATCCTGTCAGAATGTACATAAGACACGATGGGATGAAGTCAAAGTGACCACTGTTGAATTTACTAGCTTGATCTTTGTGGGAACACAAGGGTTAAGTAAGTTAAAAATATTAAATGGTCAATTCACTTGTTTAAGTAAACACTGAACAGAAATGGGTCTGGAATGTCCTATGTGCTGCATTCCTACTCCTACATCTACTCTGTCAGGACCCCTCATGATTTTGAACACCTCTATCAAATCTAATCTCAAGTTTCTCTTCTCTGTGGAGAACAACCCCAGTTTCTCCAATCTATCCACATAACGGAAGTCCCTCATCCCTGGAACCTTGCTCGTGAATCTTTTCTGCATCCTCTCTAAAGCCCCCACATCCTTCCGAAAGTACGGTGTCCAGAATTGGACACAATACTAGTTGAGGATGAAGCAGTGTTTTATAAAGCTTCATCATAACCTCCTTGCTTTTATACTCTCAGCCTCTATTTACAAAGCCTAGGATCCCATATGCCTTTTAACCACTTTCTCAACTAGCTCTGCCACCTTCAATTTGTGCACACACATCCCCAGGTCTCTCTGTTCCTGCACCCACTTCCTTCTGTTCTTAGGTTCCCATGACAGAGAGGGACAGGAGGACAGGGAGGTCTAGAAAGAAGGAGGGGGAGAGAGAGCAAACAAACAGGAAACACGTATGGGAACACCACCACCTTCAAGTTTCCCTGAAGTCACTCACCATCCTGACTTGGAACTATATCGCTGCTCCTTCACTGTGACTGGGTCAAAATCCTGCATCTCCCTTCCTAACAGCACTGTGGGTGTACCTACCCCACACAGACTGCAGCGGTTCAAGAAGGAGGCTCAACACCACCTTCTCAAGGGCAATTATGAATGGGCAATAAATGCTGTCCTGGCCACTAACGCACACATCCAACAAATGAATCAAGAAAATAAAAATTTGACACTGAGTCACTTCAGGAGATATTAGACCAGATGACCAAAAACTTGGTCAGAGGTTGGTTTGAGGGAGAATCCTCAAAGAGGAAAGAGAGTTAGTGAGATGGAGAGGTTTGGGAAAGGAATTCCAGAGTTAGGGCCTTGGCAGCTTGAAGGCACGGCCACCAATGGTGGAACGATTCAAATTGGGGATGTTCAAGAGGCCAGAATTAGAGGATGGCAGATATTGGTGGATTGTGGAGCTGGAGGAGATTGCAGAGATAGGGAGGGGTCATTTGTGGAAGACAATTCCAAAATTCCACCATCCTTTGTGTGTAGAAGTGTTAATAAATTTCACCCTTGAAAGGGTCTTCGACTAATGTTCGATTTTTCGACTTTGCCCCTCGTCCGAGACTCCTCCAACCAGTGAGAAGAGTTTCTCTCTATCTACCCCATCAGTTTCCAGTATTGTCTTGTAAACTTTGATCAATTCACCCAGCACAGTGGCACAGTGGTTAGCACCGCAGCCTCACAGCTCCAGCGACCCGGGTTCAATTCTGGGTACTGCCTGTGTGGAGTTTGCAAGTTCTCCCTGTGTCTACGTGGGTTTCCACCGTGTGCTCCGGTTTCCTCCCACATGCCAAAGACTTGCAGGTTGATCGGTAAATTGGCCATTAGCAATTGCCCCTAGTATAGGTGGGTGGTAGGGAAATATGGGGACAGGTGGGGATGTGGTAGGAATATGGAATTAGTGTCGGATTAGTATTAATGGGTGGTTGATGGTCAGCACAGACTCGGTGGGCCGAAGGGCCTGCTTCAGTGCTGTATCTCTAAACTAAACTGAACTAAACACCCCTTACACTTCAAAATTCCAGGGATACAGAGTAAAGCTCCGTCTAAACTGTCCCTTCAAATGCTGCCAAGCCAAGTACAGAATGGAGTTATCTACAGAGCAAATCTCTGTCCTCTCTGTTCTATAAAACACTCGCAGGACAGGTACAGTGTGGGGTTAGATACCGAGTAAAGCTGCCTCTATATATGCCTCTCTTTCTCCTCCTCCATCCAGATGGAGAGAGTAACAGTGAGAAAGACAGGGATAGATATAGAGAGGGAAGAACAGGGAGAGGGAAGGATAGCAATGGGGAGAGATTACCAGAGAGGAAGAGATTGGGATGGAGAGTGTCGGTCAGTGTTCCTGCAAAGCTGTGTGCAGCAGCCTGGAAGGTACCACGCAGGTCCTGTTCCGTGATAAATAACACACGTCTTCGAAGATTCTTAAAAATTTAAAGGGACTGCACGTGGGACAAAAAAAAACTTGCCGTGCACAACAACTAAATTTTCCGGGAACATTGGAGCCAGCTGTAGCTCAGTGGGTAATAATCCTGCCTCTGAGTTATACCTTTGTGGGTTCAGGTCTGAACACAAAATCTAGGTTGATGTCACCCAACAGAAAATCAGAACAGACCAGCGAGACACAGAAAAGGAAACTTGTGTTGAATTTGTGAGCCTCGCTTTCTGTAATGTTTTAGTGTTTGGTCAGAATGTTGACCCAGTGAAATTTTGCCCCTGTGGCATGAGAGTTATCTGAATAGAGATTATAACATCTTATTACAACATGAAGGTACCGTGCGCACTGAGTATAACAACATTTGCAGCGTCCCATCATGTAAAATACTTTACTGGGTGTGGGATCAGGGTTTGATATTTCCAAAACACTGAGGGAAACTCGGACTTTTAATCAGCCCTGGGAGGAAAGTAAACCTGGAGACTTTCAAACAGTAATCAATGTCAGATTTGATCAATTATTAGGGATTAATCAATTTAGTATACAAAGCAGACAGAATATGCCGTTAAAGAGCGGGATATGGGTTTCCTACCAGCCTGCAGAAGGAAGTGCACCATCTGCAGTTGTCGTATCACCAAAAGCAGCCAAATTAAAATAGCAGATTGATGTATGTGGAGTTTTACTGAGGTTCTGAGAGAGGAGAGAGAAACAGGCATAGACACAGACAGACACACAGACACCCACACACAGAGAACCACACACACCCACACACAGAGAACCACACACACAGACACACAGAGAAACACACACACAGAACCACACACACACACAGACCGACATGCACAGACACACAGAGAACGACATGCACAGACACACACACAAACAGACTGCCCAAGGGACAGAGAGTGACAGAAGAATATTTCAATTTCTATAATATTTCAATTTCAGTTTCTATAAGATCCCCCCTCATTCTTCTGAATTCCAATGAATATAATCCCAATCTACTCAGTCTCTCCTCATAAGCCAACCCCCTCAACTCTGGAATCAACCTAGTGAACCTCCTCTGCACCCTCTCCAGTGCCAGTACATCCTTTCTCAAGTAAGGAGACCAAAACTGCACACAGTACTCCAGGTGCGGCCTCACCAGTACCTTATACAGCTGCAACATAACCTCTCTGCTTTTAAACTCAATCCCTTTCGCAATGAAGGACAAAATTCCATTTGCCTTCCTAATTACTTGCTGTACCTGCAGACCAACCTTTTGCGATTCATGCACAAGGACACCCAGGTCCCTCTGCATAGCAGCATGCTGTAACTTTTTACCATTCAAGTAATAATCCTTTTTACTGTTACTCCTACCGAAATGAATAACTTCACATTTATTAACATTGTATTCCATCTGCCAGACCTTTGCCCACTCACTCAATGTATCTATGTTCCTCTGCAAAGTTTCACAGTCATCTGCACACTTTGCTCTGCCACTCATCTTAGTGTCATCTGCAAACTTTAACAACCTACACGTGGTCCCCAACTCCAAATCATCGATATAAATTGTAAATAATTGGGGTCCCAACACCGATCCCTGAGGCACACCACTAGTGACTGATTGCCAGCCAGAATAGCACTCATTTATCCCCACTCTCTGCTTCCTGTTAGTCAACCAGAGAGGGAAAGACAGATGGAGAGACAGAGAGAGAGAGAGAGAGACGCAGAGATGGAAGGAGAGAGATGGAGTGACAGGGAGGGAAAGACAGATGGAGGGACAGAGTGAGAGACAGAGAGAGGAGAGAGATGGAGTGACAGGGAGGGAAGGACAGATGGAGAGACAGAGAGCAAGAGACAGAGATAGAAGGAGAGAGAGGGAGTGACAGGGAGGGAAAGACAGATGGAAAGACTGAGAGAGAGAGAGGCAGAGATGGAAGGAGGGAGAGAGAGACAGAGAGGGAAAGACAGATGGAAAGGCAGAGAGAGAGGCAGAGATGGAAGGAGAGAGAGGGAGTGTCTGGGAGGGAAAGACTGACGGAGGGACAGAGAGAGAGACAGAGAGAGAAGGAGAGAGAGGGGGAGTGACAGGGAGGGAAAGACAGATGGAGGAACAGAGTGAGAGACAGAGAGAGAAGGACAGAGATGGAGTGTCAGAGATGGAAGGACAGATGGAGGGACAAGGAGAGGGAAACAGAGATACAAGGTCAGAGAGGGAGTGACAGAGAGGGAAAGACAGATGGAGAGACAGAGACGGAGAGAGAGGGAGAGACAGAGAGGGAAAGACAGATGGAGGGGCAGGGAGAGAGAGACAGAGTGAGAAGGAGAGAGAGGGAGTGACAGAGAGGGAAAGACAGATGGAAAGAGAGGGAGAGATAGACAGAGATAGAAGGAGAGGGAGGGAGAGACAGCAAGGGAAAGACAGATGGAGGGACGGAGAGAGAGACAGAGAGAGAAGGAGAGAGAGGGAGTGTCAGGGAGGGACAGAGAGAGAGAGAGACAGAGAGAGAAGGAGAGAGATGGAGTGACAGAGAGGGAAAGACAGATGGAGGGACAGGGAGAGAGACAGAGATAGAAGGAGAGAGAGGGAGTGACACGGAGGGAAAGACAGATGGAAAGAGAGGGAGAGATAGACAGAGATAGAAGGAGAGAGAGGGAGAGACAGCAAGGGAAAGACAGATGGAGGGACGGAGAGAGAGACAGAGAGAGAAGGAGAGAGAGGGAGTGTCAGGGAGGGACAGAGAGAGAGAGAGACAGAGAGAGAAGGAGAGAGATGGAGTGACAGGGAGTGAAGGAAAGATGGAGGGATAGAGAGAGAGACATAGAGAGGCAGAGACAGAGATCGAGTGACAGATAGAGAAAGACAGATGGCGGGATAGAGAGAGAGACAGAGAGAGAGACAGAGATAGAAGGAGAGAGATGGAGAGTTAGGGAGGGAAAGACAGATGGAGGGACAAAGTGAGAGACAGAGAGAGCAGGAGAGAGATGGAGTGACAGGGAGGGAAAGACAGATGGAGGGATAGAGAGAGAGAGACAGAGATAGAAGGAGAGAGAGGGAGTGACTGGAGGGAAAGACAGATGGAGAGAGTGAGAGAGAGGGACAGAGATAGAAGGAGACTGAGGGAGAGACAGAGAAGGAACGACCGATGGAAAGACTGAGAGAGAGAGAGATAAGGAAACAGAGGAAGAGACAGAGAGGGAAAGACAGATGGAGGGACAGAGAGAGAGAGAGGCAGAGATTAGAATTAGAATTAGAACATTACAGCGCAGTACAGGCCCTTCGGCCCTCGATGTTGCAGAGATGGAAGGAGAGAGATGGAGAAACAGACAGGGAAAGACAGATGGAGGGACAGAGAGAGAGAGAGAGAGACAGAGACAGAGACAGAGAGAGAGGCAGAGATAGAAGGGGAGAGAGGGAGTGACAGGGAGGGAAAGACAGATGGAGAGACAGAGAGAGAGAGACAGAGACAGAGATAGAAGGAGAGAGAGGGAGAAACAGACAGGGAAAGACAGATGGAGGGACAGAGAGAGAGAGAGACAGAGAGAGAGACAGAGAGAGAAGGAGGGAGAGTGAGAGACAGAGATGGAAAGACAGATGGAGGGACAGAGAGAGAGAGAGACAGAGACAGAGATAGAAGGAGCGAGAGGGAGTGACAGAGAGGGAAAGACAGATGGAGAGACAGAGAGAGAGAGACAGAGATAGAGGAGAGAGAGGGAGAGACAGAAAGGGAAAGACAGATGGAGGGACAGAGAGAGAGAAGGAGAGATTTGGAGTGACAGGGAGGGAAGGACAGATGGAGGGATAGAGAGAAATGGACAGAGATAGAAGGAGAGAGAGGGACTGACAGGGGGGAAAGACAGATGGAGAGACAGAGAGAGAGAGAGACAGAGACAGAGAGAGAAGCTTAGATAGGGAGTGACAGGGAGGGAAAGACGGATGGAAAGTCAGAGAGAGAGAGAGACAGAGATAGGAGAGAGATGGAGAGACTGAGAAGGAAAGACAGATGGAGGGACATAGAAAGAGACAGAGATAGAAGGAGAGAGTGGGAGAGACAGGGAAGGAAGGACAGACAGAGGGACAGAGAGAGAGAGAGAGAGAGACAGAGATAGAAGGAGAGAGAGGGAGAGACAGAGAGGGAAAGACAGATGGAGAGACAGAGAGAGAGAGAGACAGAGATAGAAGGACAGAGAAGGGAGTGACAGAGAGGGAAAGACAGATGGAGGGACAGAGTGAGAGACACGGAGGAGAGAGATGGAGTGACAGTGAGGGAAGGACAGATGGAGAGATAGAGAGAGAGGCAGAGATGGAAGGAGAGAGATGGAGTGACAGGGAGGGAAGAACAGATGGAGGGATAGAAAGAGAGAGACAAATAGAAGGAGAGAGGGAGTGACATAAAGGGAAAGACAGATGGAGGAACAAAGAGAGAAACAGAGAGAGAGGCAGAGAGAGACAGAGAAGGAGAGAGAGGGAGAGACAGAGAAGGAGAGAGAGGGAGAGACAGAGAAGGAGAGACAGATGGAGAGACAGAGAGAGAGAGACAGAGATAGAAGGACAGAGAAGGGAGTGACAGAGAGGGAAAGACAGATGGAGGGACAGAGTGAGAGACAGAGAGGAGAGAGATGGAGTGACAGTGAGGGAAGGACAGATGGAGAGACAGAGAGAGAGAGGCAGAGATGGAAGGAGAGAGATGGAGTGACAGGGAGGGAAGAACAGATGGAGGGATAGAAAGAGAGAGACAAATAGAAGGAGAGAGGGAGTGACAGAAAGGGAAAGACAGATGGAGGGACAGAGAGAGAGACAGAGAGAGAGGCAGAGACAGAGAGAGAAGGAGAGATTGGGAGAGACAGAGAGGGAAAGGCAGTTGGAGAGACAGAGAGAGAGAGAGGCAGAGATGGAAGGAGAGAGAGGGTGTGACAGGGAGGGAAAGACAGATGGAAAGACAGAGATAGAGGGAGAGACATAGAGCGAAAGACAGAAGGAGAGACAGAGAGAGCGAATGGCAGAGATGGAAGGAGAGAGAGGGAGAGACAGGGATGGAAATACAGATGGAAAGACAGAGAGACAGACTGAGAGAGAAGCAGAGAGAGGGAGTGTCAGGGAGGGAAAGACAAATGGAGGGACAGACAGAGGGAGGGAAAGACAGATGGAGTGACTGAGATAGAGAGAGGCAGAGATGGACGGAGAGAGAGGGAGTGACAGGGAGAGAAAGACAGATGGAAAGACAGAGAGAGAGAGAAAGGGAGAGAAGGAGAGAGATGGAGTGACAGAGAGGGAAGGATAGATGGAGGGATAGAGAGCGAGAGACATAGATAGAAGGAGAGAGAGGGAGTGACAGGTGGTGGGGTTGGGGGGGGTATACAGATGGAGGGACCGAGAGAGAGAGAAGGAGAGAGAGGCAGAGACAGAGAGAAGGAGAGAGGGATTGGCAGAGAGGGAAAGACATGTGGAGGAACAGAGAGCGAGACAGCGATAGAAGGAGAGAGAGGGAGTAACCGAGAGGGAAAGACAGATGGAGGGACAGAGAGAGAAGGAGAGACAGAGAGAGAGGCAGAGACAGAGAGAGAAGGAGAGAGAGGGAGAGACAGAAAGGGAAAGACAGATGGAGAGACAGAGAGAGAGAGACACACACAGATAGAAGGAGAGAGAGGGAGAGACAGAGAGGAAAAGGCAGATGGAGGGGCAGAGAGAGAGAGATTAAGACAGAGAGATAGAAGGAGAAAGACATAGAGACAGAGAACGAAAGACAGAAGGAGGGACAGAGAGAGAGACAGAGAGAGTGGCAGAGACAGAGATAGAAGGAGAGAGAGGGTGTGTCAGGAGGAAGGGGAGAGGGAGGTAGAGGGGGGAGAGACAGATAGAGGGAGAGAGACAGATAGAGGGAGAGAGACAGACAGAGAGGCAGAGACAGAGAGAGAAGGAGAGAGAGGGAGAGACAGAGAGAGAGGCAGAGACAGAGAGAGAAGGAGAGAGAGGGAGAGACAGAAAGGGAAAGACAGATGGAGAGACAGAGAGAGAGAGACACACAGATAGAAGGAGAGAGAGGGAGAGACAGAGAGGAAAAGGCAGATGGAGGGGCAGAGAGAGAGAAATTAAGAGAGAGAGATAGAAGGAGAAAGACATAGAGACAGAGAGGGAAAGACAGAAGGAGGGACAGAGAGAGAGACAGAGAGAGTGGCAGAGACAGAGATAGAAGGAGAGAGAGGGTGTGTCAGGAGGAAGGGGAGAGGGAGGTAGAGGGGGGAGAGACAGATAGAGGGAGAGAGACAGATAGAGGGAGAGAGTGAGATAGAGGGGGAGAGGGAGAAAGAGGGGGAGAGGGAGAAAGAGGGGGAGAGGGAGATAGAGGGGCAGAGGGAGAAAGAGGGGGAGAGTGAGATAGAGGGGGAGAGTGAGATAGAGGGGGAGAGTGAGATAGAGGGGGTGTGTGAGATAGAGGGGGGGTGTGAGATAGAGGGGGTGTGTGAGATAGAGGGGGTGTGTGAGATAGAGGGGGTGTGTGAGATAGAGGGAGAGAGTGAGATAGAGGGAGAGAGTGAGATAGAGGGGGTGTGTGAGATAGAGGGGGAGAGAGAGATAGAGGGGGAGAGAGAGATAGAGGGGGTGTGTGAGACAGAGGGGAAGAGTGAGATAGAGGGGAAGAGTGAGATAGAGGGGGTGTGTGAGATAGAGGGGGTGTGTGAGATAGAGGGGGTGTGTGAGATAGAGGGGGTGTGTGAGATAGAGGGGGGGTGTGAGATAGAGGGGGGGTGTGAGATAGAGGGGGTGTGTGAGATAGAGGGGGTGTGTGAGATAGAGGGGGTGTGTGAGATAGAGGGGGTGTGTGAGATAGAGGGAGAGAGTGAGATAGAGGGGGTGTGTGAGATAGAGGGGGTGTGTGAGATAGAGGGGGAGAGAGAGATAGAGGGGGTGTGTGAGATAGAGGGGGAGAGAGAGATAGAGGGGGAGAGAGAGATAGAGGGGGTGTGTGAGATAGAGGGGAAGAGTGAGATAGAGGGGGTGTGTGAGATAGAGGGGGAGAGAGAGATAGAGGGAGAGAGTGAGATAGAGGGGGTGTGTGAGATAGAGGGGGAGAGAGAGATAGAGGGGGTGTGTGAGATAGAGGGGGTGTGTGAGATAGAGGGGGTGTGTGAGATAGAGGGGGTGTGTGAGATAGAGGGGGAGAGAGAGATAGAGGGGGAGAGAGAGATAGAGGGGGAGAGAGAGATAGAGGGGGAGAGAGAGATAGAGGGGGAGAGAGAGATAGAGGGGGTGTGTGAGATAGAGGGGGTGTGTGAGATAGAGGGGGTGTGTGAGATAGAGGGGGTGTGTGAGATAGAGGGGGTGTGTGAGATAGAGGGGGTGTGTGAGATAGAGGGGGTGTGTGAGATAGAGGGGGTGTGTGAGATAGAGGGGGAGAGAGAGATAGAGGGGGAGAGAGAGATAGAGGGGGAGAGAGAGATAGAGGGGGTGTGTGAGATAGAGGGGGTGTGTGAGATAGAGGGGGTGTGTGAGATAGAGGGGGTGTGTGAGATAGAGGGGGAGAGAGAGATAGAGGGAGAGAGTGAGATAGAGGGGGTGTGTGAGATAGAGGGGGTGTGTGAGATAGAGGGGGAGAGAGAGATAGAGGGGGAGAGAGAGATAGAGGGGGTGTGTGAGATAGAGGGGGTGTGTGAGATAGAGGGGGAGAGAGAGATAGAGGGGGTGTGTGAGATAGAGGGGAAGAGTGAGATAGAGGGGGTGTGTGAGATAGAGGGTGTGTGTGAGATAGAGGGGGTGTGTGAGATAGAGGGGGTGTGTGAGATAGAGGGGGTGTGTGAGATAGAGGGGGGGGTGTGAGATAGAGGGGGTGTGTGAGATAGAGGGGGTGTGTGAGATAGAGGGGGTGTGTGAGATAGAGGGGGAGAGAGAGATAGAGGGGGTGTGTGAGATAGAGGGGGAGAGAGAGATAGAGGGGGAGAGAGAGATAGAGGGGGAGAGTGAGATAGAGGGGGAGAGTGAGATAGAGGGGGAGAGTGAGATAGAGGGGAAGAGTGAGATAGAGGGGGTGTGTGAGATAGAGGGGGAGAGTGAGATAGAGGGGGTGTGTGAGATAGAGGGGGTGTGTGAGATAGAGGGGGAGAGTGAGATAGAGGGGGTGTGTGAGATAGAGGGGGTGTGTGAGATAGAGGGAGAGAGTGAGATAGAGGGGGTGTGTGAGATAGAGGGGGTGTGTGAGATAGAGGGGGAGAGTGAGATAGAGGGGGTGTGTGAGATAGAGGGGGTGTGTGAGATAGAGGGGGGTGTGTGAGATAGAGGGGGTGTGTGAGATAGAGGGAGAGAGTGAGATAGAGGGGGTGTGTGAGATAGAGGGGGTGTGTGAGATAGAGGGGGAGAGTGAGATAGAGGGGGTGTGTGAGATAGAGGGGGTGTGTGAGATAGAGGGGGTGAGGTGAGATAGAGGGGGTGTGTGAGATAGAGGGGGTGTGTGAGATAGATGGGGAGAGGGAGATAGAGGGGGAGAGAGAGATAGAGGGGGTGTGTGAGATAGAGGGGGAGAGTGAGATAGAGGGGAAGAGTGAGATAGAGGGGGAGAGAGAGATAGAGGGGGAGAGTGAGATAGAGGGAGAGAGTGAGATAGAGGGGGAGAGTGAGATAGAGGGGAAGAGTGAGATAGAGGGGGAGAGTGAGAGAGAGGGGGAGAGAGAGAGAGAGGGGGAGAGACAGATAGAGGGGAAGAGTGAGGGAGGGGAAGAGTGAGATCGAGGGGAAGAGTGAGATCGAGGGGAAGAGAGAGATAGAGGGGGTGTGTGAGAGAGAGGGGGAGAGAGAGAGAGAGGGGGAGAGACAGATAGAGGGGGAGAGTGAGGGAGGGGAAGAGTGAGATCGAGGGGAAGAGTGAGATCGAGGGGATGTGTGAGAGGGGGAGAGGGAGATAGAGGGGATGTGTGAGAGGGGGAGAGGGAGATAGGGGGCAGAGGGAGATAGAGGGGGGAGAGGGAGAGAGAGAGGGAGAGAGGGAGATAGAGGGGGGAGAGGGAGAGAGAGAGGGAGAGAGACAGATAGAGGGGGAGAGACAGATAGAGGGGGGAGAGTGAGAGAGGGGAAGAGTGAGATTGAGGGGATGTGTGAGCACAGACAGATTTTACAATCCACACGGATGTCAGTAAAAATGACCAACAGAACCTCAGTAACAATCCCCAGTGTCTGCCCAGTCCTGTAGAGAGACAGAGAGAGAGAGATAGGGCAGTGACAGAGAAAGACAGTGAAAGAGGGAGGACAAAACAGCTTGTAGGAGAAACTTTACATTTATTTGTGTTCCACAGATTTTATTAAAAGTTGAAAGGGACTGGACACTGGAAAAGCTGTCAACACACAACAACAACACTGAGAGACTTTAGATGTGAGGGAAGGGGAGACACACTTTAAAATCCACACTGATGTCAGTAAAAATCCCCAAACACAACCTCAGGAACAATCCCCATTATCTGCCCAGTCCTGTATTGTGGGTATATGTCAAATATGTTCACACAAAGACAAACAGGGTGGTACTCCCAAATCTAGATCGAGGGGGGAGAGATAGATAGAGGGGAGAGAGGGAGATAGAGGGGAGAGAGGGAGATAGAGGGGGGAGAGGGAGATAGAGGGGGGAGAGGGAGATAGAGGGGGAGATAACAAACTTGGAGGAGATGCAAACAGTGTTGATGACATCAATCGACTACAACAGGACATCGATAGGTGAGCAGAATGGGCAGACAAGTGTCAGAAGGAATTTAATACAGGGAAATGTGAGATGGGCAGAAGGGATAGGGAGAGGGAATACAGACATAATGGCCCAGTTCTAGGGAGTGTGCAGGGACAGAGAGACCTGGGGATACATGTACATACATCTTTGAAGGTGGCAGGACATATTGAGAAAGTAGTCAGCAAAGCATATGGGATCTTGGGCTTCATAAATAGAGATTTTGAGTACAAAAGCATGAAGGTTATGCTGTATGTTTATAAACCTCTGGTTAGGCCACGACCAGAACACTGCATCCAATTCTGGTGACCACACTTTAGGAAGGATGTGAGAGTCCTCTGTAGGGAGCAGAGGGGATGGTGGATCCAGGGATGGGGGATTTTAGCAAAGTGGACTGGAAACAGCTACTTGAAGGTCAATCAGTGTCAGAGCAGTGAGAGTTACTGAGGGTTGATATCAAATATGTTCACACAAAGACAAACAGGGTGGGACTCCCAAATCTAGAGCCCCTTGGATGTCAAGGATCAAACCGGGTACGATAAGGCACAAGAGGGAAGCTGATGTCAGATACCGAGAGCTCAATACAACAGAAAGCTGAGAGGAGTGTAGAAAGTACAAGGGTGAAATTAAAAAGCAAATTAGGAGAGCAAAGAAATGGCCGGAAAATAATATTACCATTAAATCAAAGAAATCACAAAGATGTTTTATAAATACATGAAGAGCAAGAGGATAAATAAGGATAGAGTATTAGGGACCAAAAAGGGAATGTGTGTATGGAGGTGGGAGATGTGGGCATGGTTCTTAATGAATACTTTGTCTCCCTCTTTATAAAAGAGGGGGAACGATGCAGATATTGTAGTTAAAGAGGAGGAGTGTGAAATATTGGATGGGATAAACAGAGTGAGAGGGAAATATTAAGGTGTTTGGCAACTTTGAAAGTGGATAAATGGTCAGGCCTGGATGCATTGGAACCAGTTCAGAGAAGGTTCACTCGGCTGATTCCTGGGATGAAGGGGTTGTCTTATGAGGAATGGTTGAACAGGTTGGGCCTAAACTCATTGGACTTTAGAAGAATGAGAGGTGATCTTATTGAAACATACTAAATACTTAAAGGGATAGACAGGTTAGATGCAGGTAAGATGTCTCCTTTGGTTCGGGAGTCTAGAACCAGGGGACACAATTTCAAAATCAGGGGGAAGCCACTTAGGTCAGAGATGGGGAGAAATGTCTTTGCTCAGAGGGTTGTGAATCTTTGGAATTTTCTACCCCAGTGGGCTGTGGAAGCTCAGTCTGGGAAAAAGGCATTGAAGTGGATGATCAGCCATGATCGTATTGAATGGCGGAACAGGCTCGATGGGCTGAATGGCCTACTCCTGTTCCTATGTTCCCAAGCTGCTGAAATAGTTTCTCCCAAACTACCCCATCAGTTCCCCTTAATATCTCTACATCTTTGAACAAATCACCTTGATCCTCCTAAATTCCAGGCAATAAATCCCTAGTTTGTGTAATATCACCTCGTAATTTAACCCTTGGAGTCCAGTTATCATTCTGGTAAATCTGCACTGCACTCAAATGGACATGGACCCCCCAAAGTCTCTTTCAACCTCCAGTGTTTCTATCTTTTCACCATTTATAAAGTACTCTAGTCTTTTTTACTGACATGGAAATCTAACTGCCACAGTTTTGCCCATTTATTTAAGATATTAATATCTCTTTGTAATTTGATGCTTCCAGCTACACTGCTTACAATGCTGCCTATTTTTGTGTCATTGGTAAACTTGGGTATGTTGCATTCTACCACATCATCTTAAATCGTTAATAAGTACAGCAAACTGCTACACACACGGGCTTTGCACTAGTAGACAGGAGTGAATCATTCCAACCTAGAGGCTTTTTAACTCCAGATTTATGGTTTTTTCAAGAAAAAATAGAATTCAAATTCACAACAGCCCTGTGTGGGATTTGAACTCCTACTTTTTCAATCATCAGATCAGGCCTTCAAATTAAAACCCATAAAAAGAGATTCATTTTCCTCCTGCTGTTGTCTGACTGACTGAGGTTTTGTATATTGTTCCCTTCGCCTCTTCTTCCATGTGTTTGAAGTCTTTGAAGTTTGTCAGACATTGGTAAACTACTTCATGTGGTGTTCTGTAAATACCTTCAATTCTGTGTATCTGGAAGGGACACAATTCAAATTCTCACCTTATTGCATCAACTAAAACCTGCAGGTCCATTCAAACAACTCTATTTCCTGTCTCTGCAAAGATAGCTCACACTTCCACAATGCAGGAATGTCTGAATGGAAACAGCTTTTGACACATTTCCCAACACGTTTGCTAACACTTTTCAGGATGAAGCTAAATTCAACTCTCAGATTCCAAGCGCGAAATTGAGCTTTTGGGTAGAACAGGTAACATTGATGAAATCCCAGATCTCTCTGTCCTGTCACCCATTCTAACATTGTACCATTTAGTTTATATCACTCAGTCTTCCTTCCAAAATGCATCACTTCACATTTCTCAGCATTGAAGTTAACCTGCCCTGTGTCTTGGATAGTAAGCTGTCAAGAGGACATAAAGTGTCTGCAAAGAGATTTCCATAGGTTAAGTGAGTGAGCAAAAAATTGGCAGATGGAGTATAATGTGGGAAAATGTGAGCTTGTCCACTTTAGCAGGAAGAATAAAAATCAGTATATTATTGAAATGGAGAGAGACTGCAGAACTGTACGGTACAGAGGGATCTGGGTGTCCTGGTACATGAATCACAAAATGTTACCGTGTAGCTGCAGCGAGTGATTAGGAAGCAAATGGAATGTTGTTGTTTATTGCAAGGTGAATAGAATATAAAAGTAGGGAAGTGTTGTTACAGCTGTACAGGGCATAAGTTAGACGACGTCTGCAGGATTGTGGCCACTTTTGGTCCCCTTACTGAAGAAATTATATAATTGCATTCGAAGCAGTTCAGAGAAGGTTCACTGGGCTGATTCCTGGGATGAAGGGGTGATCTTATGAGGAAAGGTTGAACAGGTTGGGTCTATACCCACTGGAGTTTAGAAGAATGAGAGGTGATCTGAGTGAAACATCTCAGGTCCCGAGGGGACTGGACAGGGTGGATGCTGAGAGGATGTTTCCCCTTGTTGGGGAGACTAGAACTAGGGGACACAGTTTAAAAATTAGGGACGTCCCATTTAAAACTGAGATGAGGAGAAATGTGTTTCTCTCTGAGGGGGGGTCAGTCTGTGGAATTCTCTTCCCCAGAGAGCAGTGGAGGCTGGATCATTGAATATATTCAAGGCTGAGTTCGATAGATTTTTGATCAATTAGGGAGTCAAGGGTTATGGGACACAGACAGGAAAGTGGAGTTGAGTTCACAATCAGTTCAGCCATTGAATGGCAGAGCACGCTCGAGGGGCCGAATGGCCTACTCCTGCTCCTAATTCATTTGTTCTTGTGTGTTCCATTTCACCAGACTGCCTCTCTCCTCCTGAAGTCTGCTACTAGTCCCTTCCCTGTTTATTACATTGCAGATGACACAAACATTGGCAAACATTGAAGTTATGCCCTGTAAACACAAGTCCAAGTCATTAGT
Source organism: Heterodontus francisci (assembly GCF_036365525.1). Classification (NCBI taxonomy): domain Eukaryota; kingdom Metazoa; phylum Chordata; class Chondrichthyes; order Heterodontiformes; family Heterodontidae; genus Heterodontus; species Heterodontus francisci. Next base: position 23,827 of record NW_027141785.1, read on the forward strand.
ATATATCAAAAAGATCAGTGGTCCTAATATAAACCTCCACTGTATACCTCCCTCCAGTCTGAAACAAACATTGTCCACTCTCTCAGCCAATGTCGTATCCACTCAGCCAATGTCCCTTTCATCCCTGGAGCACCAATATTGCTAACTGGTCAATTAGGAGGCACCATTAAGTCCTCTCCATGAGGACACTGGTCCCAGACCTCTCTGTTTGCAGTCTCCCATCAACATTCCCCAGACAGGTACAGCATGGATTAGATACAGAGTAATGCTCCTTCTACACTGTCCCATCCAACAGTCCCAGGACAGGAACATCATGGGGTGGATACAGAGTGAATCTCACTCTACACTGTCCGATAGAGACAGAGAGAGAGACAGAAAGAGAGAAACAGAGAGACATAGACTGACAGGGTGACTGACAGAGAAAGAAGGATATTTAACAGGGGATATTGGAACAGGAGGATGCAATTCACAACTCTGTTCTGGCATTCAATGAGATCAGGGCTGATCTGTGATCAAACTTACACCACATATCCTACCTTTGCCCCTTATCTCTTAATACATTTGGTGAACAAGAATCTATCAATCACAGGTTTAAAAATTAACCAATAAGCCAGCATGAAATTTCCACAAACAATGTCACGAGGGTGTGATGGCTACCACAGTGGAATAGCTAACAGAATATTTAAAGCGGAGGCTATTCTTACTGGATCATCAAAAGTGTCCGCCTGGGCCCGAACTTCATCTGCATTCCTCCCTCTCCCGATGTTCGTTTTCTCTCCATATCTATCTCTTATATGTTTGTGGACACAGCAGTGAAGGATTTCATCAGATTAATATATCTTACATTATCCTCTTCATCCACCTCAACAATCTCTCTCTCTCCACGTTTGTCCCTCACTACAGCCCTCTCTATGCCGTCATATCTAACCCTCCCTCCCTCTGTCGCTCTCCTCGTGTCAGTGATAGCAGAGAGAGAGACAGAGAGAGAAGGAGTGAGAGGGAGTGTCAGGGAGGGAGGGAAAGACAGATCGAGGGACAGAGAGAGAGAGAAGGAGAGAGAGGCAATGACAGGGAGGAAAAGACAAATGGAGGGACAGAGTGAGAGACAGAGAGAGAAGGAGAGAGATAGAGTGACAGGGTTGGAAAGACAGATGGAGGGACAGAGAGAGAGACAGAGAGAGAGGACGAGATAGAGATGTAAGGAGAGAGAGGGATTGACAGGGAGGGAAAGACAGATGGAGGGACAGAGAGAGAGAGAAGGAGAGAGAGGGTGACAGAGAGGGAAAGACAGAAGGAGGGACAAAGTGAGAGACAGAGATAGAAGGATAGAGAGGGACTGCAAGAGAGGGAAAGACAGATGGAGGGACAGAGAGAGAGACAGAGAGAGAGGCAGAGACAGAGAGAAGGAGAGATGGAGAGACAGAGAGGGAAAGACAGATGGACAGACAGAGATAGAAGGAGAGAGAGGGAGAGACAGAGAGGGAAAGACAGATGGAGGGAAACAGTGAGAGACAGAGAGAGAAGGAGAGAGATGGAGTGACAGGGAGGGAAGGTCAGATGGAGGGATAGAGAGAGAGAGAGGGAGAGAGAGGGAGTGACGGGGGTGGGAAGACAGATGGAGGGACAGAGAGAGAGAGAAGGAGAGAGAGGGAGAGACAGAGAGAAGGAGAGAGGGAGTGACAGAGAGGGAAAGACAGATGGAGGGACAAAGTGAGAGATGGAGAGAGAAGGAGAGAGGTGGAGTGACAGGGAGGGAAGGTCAGATGGAGGGATAGAGAGAGAGAGAAGGAGAGAGAGGGAGAGAAAGAGAGAAGGAGAGAGGGAGTGACAGAGAGGGAAAGACCGATGGAGGGACAGAGAGAGAGACAGAGAGAGTGGCAGAGACAGAGAGAGAAGGCGAGAGAGGGTGTGGCAGAGAGGGGAAGACAGATGGAAGGACAGAGTGAGAGATAAAAGGGAGAGAGATGGAGTGACAGGGAGGGAAGGACAGATGGAGGGATAAAGAGAGGCAGAGACAGAGAGAGAAGGAGAGAATGGGAGCGACAGAGAGGGAAAGGCAGTTGGAGAGACAGAGAGTGAGAGAGGCAGCGATGGAAGGAGAGAGAGGGAGTGACAGGAAGGGAAAGACTGATGGAAAGACAGAGAGCGAGAGAGACAGAGATAGAAGGAGAGTGTGGAGAGAAAGAGAGGGAAAGACAGATGGAGGGAAAGACAGAGAGAGACAGGGAGAGAGATGGAGTTACAGGGAGGGAAGGACAGATGGAGGGACAGACAGAGAGAGACAGGGAGAGAGATGGAGTTACAGGGAGGGAAGGACAGATGGAGGGACAGAGAGAGAGACAGAGAGAGAGGCAGAGAGAGACAGGGAGAGAGATGGAGTTACAGGGAGGGAAGGACAGATGGAGGGACAGAGAGAGAGACAGAGAGAGAGGCAGAGAGAGAAGGAGAGAGAGGGAGAGACAGAGAGGGAAAGACAGATGGAGGGACAGAGAGAGAGAGACAGAGAGAGAGACAGAGAGAGAAGGAGAGAGAGGGAGAGACAGAGAGGGAAAGGCAGATGGAGAGGCAGAGATAGAAGGAGAGAGAGGGAGAGACAGAGAGAGAAGGAGAGAGAGGGAGAGACAGAGAGGGAAAGACAGATGGAGGGACAGAGAGAGAGACAGAGAGAGAGGCAGAGAGAGAAGGAGAGAGAGGGAGAGACAGAGAGGGAAAGACAGATGGAGGGACAGAGAGAGAGACAGAGAGAGAAGGAGAGAGAGGGAGAGACAGAGGGAAAGGCAGATGGAGAGGCAGAGATAGAAGGAGAGAGAGGGAGAGACAGAGAAGGAAAGACAGATGGAGGGACAGAGAGAGAGAGACAGAGAGAGAGACAGAGAGAGAAGGAGAGAGAGGGAGAGACAGAGAGGGAAAGGCAGATGGAGAGGCAGAGATAGAAGGAGAGAGAGGGAGAGACAGAGAAGGAAAGACAGATGGAGGGACAGAGAGAGACAGAGAGAGAGCGGGAGTGACAGAGATGGAAGGAGTGAGACGGAGAGACAGAGAGGGAAAGACAGATGGAGGGACAGAGAGAGAGACAGAGAGAGTGGCAGAGACAGAGAGAGAAGGAGAGAGAGGGAGTGTTAGGAAGGGAAAGCCAGATGGAGGGACAAAGTGAGAGACAGAGAGAGGAAAGAGATGTAGTGACAGGGAGGGAAGGAAAGATGGAGGGACAGAGAGAGCGAGACAGAGATCGAAGGAGAGAGGAGGAGTGACAGAGAGGGAAAGACAGATGAAGGGACAGAGTGAAAGACAGAGAGAGTGGCAGAGACAGAGATAGTTGGAGAGAGAGGGAGTGACAGAGAGGGAAAGACAAATGAAGGGAAAGAGAGAGTGGCAGAGAGAGTTGCAGAGACAGAGAGAGCTGGAGCGAGAGGGAGTGATGGGGGGCGGAAGACAGATGGAGGGACAGAGAGAGAGAGGAGAGAGAGGGGGAGATAGAGAGAAGGAGAGAGGGAGTGACAGAGAGGGAAAGACCGATGGAGTGACAGAGAGAGAGACAGAGAGAAGGAGAGAGATGGAGTGACAGGGAGGGAAGGGCAGATGGAGGGATAGAGAGAGACAAAGAGAGAGAGAGAAGGAGAGAGTGCGAGAGACAGAGAGGGAAAGGCAGTTGGAGAGACAGAGAGAGAGGCAACGATGGAAGGAGAGAGAGGGAGTGACAGAGAGGGAAAGACAGATGGAGCGACAGGCAGAGAAAGACAGGGAGAGAGATGGAGTTACAGGGAGGGAAGGACAGATGGAGGGATAGAGAGAGAGAGACAGAGATAGGAGAGTGAGGGAGTGACAGAGATGGAAAGACAGACAGAGGGACAGACAGAGAGACAGAGACAGAGATAGAAGGAGAGAGAGGGAGTGACGGGGGGGGAAAGACAGATGGAGGGACAGAGATAGAAGGAGAGACAGGGAGTGACAGAGAGTGAAAGACAGATGGAGGGACAGAGATCGAAGGAGAGTGTGGGAGAGACAGAGGAGGAAAGACAGATGGAGGAACAGAGAGAGAGAGACAGAGAAAGAGCGGGAGTGACAGAGATAGAAGGAGTGAGACGCAGAGACAGAGAGGGAAAGACAGATGGAGGGACAGAGAGGGAGACAGAGAGAGTGGCAGAGACAGAGAGAGAAGGAGAGAGAGGGAGTGTCAGGAAGGGAAAGCCAGATGGAGGGACAAAGTGAGAGACAGAGAGAGCAGGAGAGAGATGGAGTGGCAGGGAGGGAAGGAAAGATGGAGGGACAGAGAGAGAGACAGAGAGAGTGGCAGAGACAGAGATAGTTGGAGAGAGAGGGAGTGACAGAGAGAGAGAGACAGAGAGAGAGACAGAGAGAGAGACAGAGAGAGAGACAGAGAGAGTGGGAGAGATGGTGTAAGGGAGGCACAAATGGAGTCATGGAAGGAGACAGAGAGAGAGAGAGAGAGGTAGGCAGAGACAGAGAATGAGAGAGATGTGGAGAGAGTCATGGACAGAGGGTGAGAAAGAGAGATAGGGAGAGACAAAGTAAAAGAAGGAGAGAGAGAGAGAGAGAGAGATGGAGAGGCAGAGAGAGGGAGAGACAGAGAGAGAAAGCAGATACAGAGAGGGAGAGGGAGAGACAGAGAGGAAGAGGGAGATACAGAGAGAGAGGGAGAGACAGAGTGAGTGGGAGAGATGGTGTAAGGGAGGCACAAATGGAGTCATGGAAAGAGACAGAGAGAGAGAGAGAGAGAGATGTAAACAGAGTCATGGACAGAGGGTGAGAAAGAGAGATAGGGAGAGAAAAAGTCAAAGAAGGAGAGAGAGAGAGATGGCGAGGCAGAGAGAGGGAGAGACAGAGAGAGGGAGGGCGAGATGGTGTGAGAGAGACAGAGGCATGGACAGAGGCAGAGAGAGAGAGAGGGAGAGACACTGAGAGACAGAGAGAGCCAGAGAGAGAGAAAGAAACAGAGAGGGAGGGAGAGAGAGACAGAGAGGGAGAGACTGGGATTCAGAGGGTAACAAAGAGGGAGAGACTGGGATTCAGAGGGTAACAGAGAGGGAGAGACTGTGATTCAGAGGGTAACAGAGAGGGAGAGACTGGGATTCAGAGGGTAATGGAGAGGGAGAGACTGGGATTCAGAGGGTAATGGAGAGGGAGAGACTGGGATTCAGAGGGTAACAGAGAGGGAGAGACTGGGATTCAGAGGGTAATGGAGAGGGAGAGACTGTGATTCAGAGGGTAACGGAGAGGGAGAGACTGTGATTCAGAGGGTAATGGAGAGGGAGAGACTGGGATTCAGAGGGTAACAGAGAGGGAGAGACTGGGATTCAGAGGGTAACGGAGAGGGAGAGACTGGGATTCAGAGGGTAACAGAGAGGGAGAGACTGGGATTCAGAGGGTAACAGAGGGAGAAGTAGAGATGAAGAGTGAAGATGGGAGAAAGACAAAGTCCAGTGTTTGTAACACATGGATAAAGAGGAACAGAGAGGTGAGACAGGGCTTGAGAGAGTAAAAGACAGAGGAAGGAGAGATAGAGATGGAGAGATTACCAGGAACATAAATCTCCAGCAGTCTCTTCATGCTGATCACTCCTTTTCTCTGGATGTGGCAGGATTGCAGAGCTTAGATCTGATCCGTTGGTTATGGGATCGCTTAGCTCTGTCTATCGCATGCTGCTTACGCAGTTTGGCACGCAGATAGTCCTGGGTTGTAGCTTCACCAGGTTGACACCTCATTTTGAGGTATGCCTGGTGCTGCTCCTGGCATGCCCTCCTGCACACTTCACTGAACCGGGGTTGGTCTCCTGGCTTGATGGTAATGGTAGAGTGGGGGATATGCCGGGCCATGAGGTGACAGATTGTCTTTCTTTCTGTCTGTCTGTCTGTCTCTCGTTCCCTCCTCTCTCAGAACGTCAGCCATTTTAGGTTTGTTCACGGTGGCCATTTTATGTTACAGCAGCACTGGGACATTTATTTCAGAGACTGACTCCTCACTAATGCAAGGTTAGTGCTTTAAACGTGACAAAGAAACGGGTCCTGAGGTTCATTTGAATGTAGCTTCTCATCCCGAAAAGTGTTAGCAAACGTGTTTTTCAAATCAATTCCGCAACAACCTCAACAGGAGGAAAAACACCAACAAATGCAACAACAACCTCAACAGGAGAAAAAACACCAACAAATGCAACAACAACCTCAACAGGAGAAAAAACACCAACAAATGCAACAACAACCTCAACAGGAGATAAAAACACCAACAAGTGCAACAAGTTCAACAGGAAAAGAACAGCTTCCCGAGGACTAAAAAAACCTAACAAATACAACAACTTCAGTAGGAGAAAAGCCACTAACAAATTCAACATCATCAGAAGGGGAAAACACACCGATAAATAGGGCAGTGGCACAGGCTGTTGGAGGGACAGGAAATGGTTTACGAAGGGACAGAGTATCTGATCACACCCGGGATGGTGGAATTGAGTATTTATTAAATGGTAAGAGATTAGAAAGCGTAGATGTACAAAGCGACCTGGGTGTCCCCGTCAATAAGTCACTGAAAACTAACATGCAGGTGCAGAATGCAATTCAGAAGGCTAATGGGATGTTAGTCTTTATCACAAGAGGATTTGAGTACAGGAGTAGTGAAGTCTTGCTTCAATCACATAGAACCTTGGTTAGACCACACCTGGAGTACTGTGTGCAGTTTTGGTCCCCTTACCTTAGGAAGGATATTATTGCCAGAGAGGGAGTGCAATGAAGGTTCACCAGACTTGTTCCCGGGATGACGGGACTGTCCTATGGTGAGAGATTGGGGAAACTGAGACACAGAGAGAGAGATAGAGACAGGGAGAGGCAGAGAGACAGAGGCAGAGAGAGAGAAATGGTGTGAGAGAGACACAAACAGAGTCATGGACAGAGAGAGAGAGGAGCGACAGAGAGAGAGAGCAACAGACAGAGAGACACAAAGAGAGAGAGAAACAGAGAGAGAGAGACAGGAAGAGGTAGAGAGAGAGGCAGTGAGAGAGACAGAGAGAGAGGGAGAGTGAGATAGAGGGGGAGAGTGAGATAGAGGGGGAGTGTGAGATTGATGGGGAGTGTGAGATAGAGGGGGAGAGGCAGATCGAGGGGGAGAGTGAGATCGAGGGGGAGAGTGAGGTAGAGGGGGAGAGGCAGATCGAGGGGGAGAGGGAGATAGAGGGGGAGAGGGAGATAGAGGGGGAGAGGGAGATAGAGGGGGAGTGTGAGATAGAGGGGGAGAGGCAGATCGAGGGGGAGAGGGAGATAGAGGGGGAGAGGGAGATAGAGAGAGAGAGTGAGATAGAGGGAGAGAGTGAGATCGAGGGAGAGACTGAGATCGAGGGGAGGGAGAGGGAGAGACAGAGAAAAGGAGAGTGGGAGTGACTGGGAGGGAAAGACAAATGGTGGAACAGAGAGAGAGACAGAGATAGAAGGAGAGGGAGGGAGCAACAGAGAGGGAAAGACAGATGGAGGGACAGAGAGAGAGGCAGACAGAGAGAGAGACAGAGAGAGAGGCAGAGAGAGAGGCAGAGAGAGAGGCAGAGAGAGAGAGAAGGAGAGTGTGGGTGAGACAGAGAGGGAAAGGCAGTTGGAGAGAGAGAGAGAGAGGCAGAGATGGAAGGAGAGAGAGGGAGTGACAGAGAAGGAAAGACATATGGAAAGACAGAGAGAGAGAGACAGACATAGATGGAGAGAGAGGGAGAGACAGAGAGAGAGAGGCAGAGATGGAAGGAGTGAGCGGGAGAGACAGAGAAGGAAAGACAGATGGAGGGACAGAGAGACAGACAGAGAGAGAAGGAGAGAGAGGGAGGGAAGGACAGATGGAGGGATAGAGAGATAGAGACAGAGATAGAAGGAGAGAGATGGAGTGATGGGTGGGGTGTGGGAAGACAGATGGAGGGACAGGGAGAGAGGCAGAGATGGAACGAGTGAGAGGGAGTGATAGGGAGGGAAACACAGATGGAAAGACAGAGAGAAAGACAGAGATAGGAGAGAGATGGAGTGACAGGGAGGGAAGGACAGATGGAGGGATAGAGAGAAGAGAGCGATAGAAGGACATAGAGGGAGTGACAGAGAGGGAAAGACAGATGGAGAGACAGAGAGAGAGGCAACGATGGAAGGAGAGAGAGGGAGTGAGAGAAAGGGAAAGACAGATGGAGAGAGAGAGACAGAGATAGAAGAAGAGAGATGGAGAGACAGAGAGGGAAAGACAGATGGGGGGACAGAGAGAGAGACAGAGATAGAAGGAGAGAGATGGAGTGACAGGGACGGAAGGACAGATGGAGGGATAAAGAGTGAGAGGCAGAGATAGAAGGAGAGAGAGGGAGTGACAGAGAGGGAAAGACAAATGGACAGACAGAGAGAGGGAAAGACAGATGGAGGGACAAAGAGAGAGACAGAGAGAGAAGGAGAGAGAGGGAGAGACAGAGAGAGAGGGAGAGACAGAGAGAGAGGCAGAGACAGCGAGAGAAGGAGAGAGAGGGAGAGACAGAATGGGAAAGACAGATGGAGAGACAGAGAGAGAAGGAGAGAGAGGGAGAGACAGAGAGAGAGGCAGAGACAGAGAGAGAAGGAGTGAGAGGGAGAGACAGAAAGGGAAAGACAGATGGAGAGACAGAGAGAGAGAGAGACACACAGATAGAAGGAGAGAGACGGAGAGACAGAGAGGAAAAGGCAGATGGAGGGGCAGAGAGAGAGAAATTAAGAGAGAGAGATAGAAGGAGAAAGACATAGAGACAGAGAGGGAAAGACAGAAGGAGGGACAGAGAGAGAGACAGAGAGAGTGGCAGAGACAGAGATAGAAGGAGAGAGAGGGAGTGTCAGGAGGAGGGGGAGAGGGAGATAGAGGGGGGAGAGACAGATAGAGGGAGAGAGACAGATAGAGGGAGAGAGACAGAGAGATAGAGGGGGAGACAGACAGAGGGGGAGACAGACAGACAGAGGGGGAGACAGGCAGACAGAGGGGGAGACAGGCAGATAGAGGGGGAGAGGGAGATAGAGGGGCAGAGGGAGATAGAGGGGCACAGAGAGATAGAGGGGCAGAGAGAGATAGAGGGGCAGAGAGAGATAGAGGGGCACAGAGAGATCGGGGGGGAGAGGGAGAGAGAGGGGGGAGAGGGAGAGAGAGGGGGGGAGAGGGAGAGAGTGAGATAGAGGGCGAGAGACAGATCGATGGGGAGAGTGAGATAGAGGGGGGATAGGGAGATAGAGGGCGAGAGACAGATCGATGGGGAGAGGTAGAAAGAGGGTGGAGACGGAGATAGAGGGGGAGAGATGGATGGGGTAGAGGGTGGTGAACCTGTGGAATTCTCTACCGCAGAAGGCTGTGGAGGCCAAGTCATTAAATATATTCATGGAAGAGAGAGATATATTTCTAAATGTCAAAGGGATCAAGGGGTATGGGGAGAAAGTGGGAACAGGGTACTGAATTAGACCATCGGTCATGATCTTTATTGAATGACGGAGCAGGCCCAAAGGGCCGAATGGCCTGCTCCTGCTCCTATTTTCTATGTTTCTATGAGAGAGGCGGATTGACAGAGGGAGAGAGAAGAAGAAACAGAGAGAGAAGGAGAGATAGAGATGGAGCGAGGTGACCCTGATATTCTCTCTCTCTCACACACACATCCAGACACACACAGACACATACATAAAGGGACAGACACACACACACACACACACAGACACACACACACAGACACACACACACACACAGACACACACACACACACAGACAGATTTTACAATCCACACTGATGTCAGTAAAAATGACCAACAGAACCTCAGTAACAATCCCCAGTGTCTGCCCAGTCCTGAGAGAGACAGAGAGAGAGAGATAGGGCAGTGACAGAGAAAGACAGTGAAAGAGGGAGGACAAAACAGCTTGTAGGAGAAACTTTACATTTATTTGTGTTCCACAGATTTTATTAAAAGTTGAAAGGGACTGGACACTGGAAAAGCTGTCAACACACAACAACAACACTGAGAGACTTTAGATGTGAGGGAAGGGGAGACACACTTTAAAATCCACACTGATGTCAGTAAAAATCCCCAAACACAACCTCAGTAACAATCCCCATTATCTGCCCAGTCCTGTATTGTGGGTATATGTCAAATATGTTCACACAAAGACAAACAGGGTGGTACTCCCAAATCTAGATCGAGGGGGGAGAGATAGATAGAGGGGAGAGAGGGAGATAGAGGGGGAGATAACAAACTTGGAGGAGATGCAAACAGTGTTGATGACATCAATCGACTACAACAGGACATCGATAGGTGAGCAGAATGGGCAGACAAGTGGCAGAAGGAATTTAATACAGGGAAATGTGAGCTGGGCAGAAAGGATAGGGAGAGGGAATACAGACATAATGGCCCAGTTCTAGGGAGTGTGCAGGGACAGAGAGACCTGGGGATACATGTACATACATCTTTGAAGGTGGCAGGACATATTGAGAAAGTAGTCAGCAAAGCATATGGGATCTTGGGCTTCATAAATAGAGATTTTGAATACAAAAGCATGAAAATTATGCTGTATGTTTACCTGTGGAGGTGGGAGATGTGGGCACGGTTCTTAATGAATACTTTGTCTCCCTCTTTATAAAAGAAGGGGAACGATGCAGATATTGTAGTTAAAGAGGAGGAGTGTGAAATATTGGATGGGATAAACAGAGTGAGAGGGAAATATTAAGGTGTTTGGCATCTTTGAAAGTGGATAAATGGTCAGGCCTGGATGCATTGGAACCAGTTCAGAGAAGGTTCACTCGGCTGATTCCTGGGATGAAGAGGTTGTCTTATGAGGAATGGTTGAACAGGTTGGGCCTATACTCATTGGACTTTAGAAGAATGAGAGGTGATCTTATTGAAACATACTAAATACTTAAAGGGATAGACAGGTTAGATGCAGGTAAGATGTCTCCTTTGGTTCGGGAGTCTAGAACCAGGGGACACAATTTCAAAATCAGGGGGAAGCCACTGAGGTCAGAGATGGGGAGAAATGTCTTTACTCAGAGGGTTGTGAATCTTTGGAATTCTCTACCCCAGTGGGCTGTGGAAGCTCAGGCTGGGAAAAAGGCATTGAAGTGGATGATCAGCCATGATCGTATTGAATGGCGGAACAGGCTCGATGGGCTGAATGGCCTACTCCTGTTCCTATGTTCCCAAGCTGCTGAAATAGTTTCTCCCAAACTACCCCATCAGTTCCCCTTAATATCTCAACATCTTTGAACAAATCACCTTGATCCTCCTAAATTCCAGGCAATAAATCCCTAGTTTGTGCAATATCACCTCGTAATTTAACCCTTGAAGTCCAGTTATCATTCTGGTAAATCTACACTGCACTCAAATGGACATGGACCCCCCAAAGTCTCTTTGAACCTCCAGTGTTTCTATCTTTTCACCATTTATAAAGTACTCTGTTCTGGTCTTTTTTACTGACATTGAAATCTAACGACCACAGTTTTGCCCATTTATTTAAGATATTAATATCTCTTTGTAATTTGATGCTTCCAGCTACACTGCTTACAATGCTGCCTATTTTTGTGTCATTGGTAAACTTGGGTATGTTGTATTCTACCTCATCATCTTAAAATCATTAATAAATACAGCAAAACTGAGACACACACGGGCTTTGCACTAGTAGACAGGAGTGAATCATTCCAACCTCGAGGCTTTTTAACTCCAGATTTATGTTTTTTGAAAGAAAAAATAGAATTCAAATTCACAACTGCCCTGTGTGGGATTTGAACTCCTGCTTTTTCAATCATCAGCTCAGGCCTTCAAATTAAAACCCATAAAAAGAGATTCATTTTCCTCCTGCTGATGTCTGACGGTCTCAGGTTTTGTATATTGTTCCCTTCGCCTCTTCTTCCATGTGTTTGAAGTCTTTGAAGTTTGTCAGACATTGGTAAACTACTTCATGTGGTGTTGTGTAAATACCTTCAATTCTGTGGATCTGCAAGGGACACAATTCAAATTCTCACCTTATTGCATCAACCAAAACCTGCAGGTCCATTCAAACAACTCTATTTCCTGTCTCTGCAAAGACAGCTCACACTTCCACAATGCAGGAATGTCTGAATGGAAACAGCTTTTGACACATTTCCAAACACGTTTGCCAACACTTTTCAGGATGAAGCTCAATTCAACTTAGAGATTGCAAGCCCCAAATTGAATCTTTTAGATGTAAAAAGTGACACAAATGAAATCCCAGATCTCTCTGTCCCTCCACCCATTTTAACATTGTACCATTTAGTTTATATCGCTTCTCCTCAGCCTTCCTTCCAAAATGCATCATTTTACATTTCTCAGCATTGAAGTTAACCTGCTATGTGTCTGACCATTTCACCAGACTGCCTCTATCCTCCTGAATTCTACTCCTATTCCCTTCACTGTTTATTACATTGCAAATGGCACAATGTTGAAGTTATGCCCTGTATACCCCAGTCTAAGTAAGATAATCAGAGGGTTAGATAGGGTGGATAGTGAGAGTCTTTTTCCTCGGATGGTGATGGCAAACACGAGGGGACATAGCTTTAAGTTGAGGGGTGATAGATATAGGACAGATGTCAGAGGTAGTTTCTTTATTCAGAGAGTAGTAGGGGCGTGGAACGCCCTGCCTGCAACAGTAGTAGACTCGCCAACTTTAAGGGCATTTAAGTGGTCATTGGATGGACATATGGATGAAAATGGAATAGTGTAGGTCAGATGGTTTCACAGGTCGGCGCAACATCGAGGGCCGAAGGGCCTGTACTGCGCTGTAATGTTCTAAAAAAAAATTCTAAGTCATTCATATATCAATAAGATCAGTGGTCCTAATCAAAACCCCTGGGGAATACCACAATTTACACTGTATACAGTGAGTACAAAAGCCGAGAGGGTGCGCTGAACATTTATAAAGCTCTGGTCAGGTAACAGAGAGGGAGAGACTGGGATTCAGAGGGTAACGGAGAGGGAGAGACTGGGACTCAGAGGGTAACAGAGAGGGAGAGTCTGGGATTCAGAGGGTAACGGAGAGGGAGAGACTGGGACTCAGAGTGTAACAGAGAGGGAGAGACTGGGATTCAGAGGGTAACAGAGAGGGAGAGACTGGGACTCAGAGGGTAACAGAGGGGAGAGTCTGGGATTCAGAGGGTAACAGAGAGGGAGAGACTGGGACTCAGAGGGTCAGAGAGAGGGAGAGTCTGGGATTCAGAGGGTAACAGAGGGGAGAGTCTGGGATTCAGAGGGTAACAGAGAGGGAGAGACTGGGACTCAGAGGGTCAGAGAGAGGGAGAGTCTGGGATTCAGAGGGTAACAGAGGGGAGAGTCTGGGATTCAGAGGGCAACAGAGAGGGAGAGACTGAGATTCAGAGGGTAACAGAGAGGGTGAGACTGGGATTCAGAGGGTAACGGAGAGGGAGAGACTGGGATTCAGAGAGTAACAGAGAGGGAGAGTCTGGGATTCAGAGGGTAACGGAGAGGGAGAGACTGGGATTCAGAGGGTAACAGAGAGGGAGAGACTGGGATTCAGATGGTAACAGAGAGGGAGAGTCTGGGATTCAGAGGGAAACATGGAGGGAGAGACTGGGATTCAGAGAGTAACAGAGGGGGCGAGACTGGGATTCAGAGGGTAACAGAGAGGGAGAGACTGGGATTCAGAGGGTAACAGAGAGGGAGAGACTGGGATTCAGAGGGTAACAGAGAGGGAGAGACTGGGATTCACAGGGTAACAGAGAGCGAGAGACTGGGGTTCAGAGGGAAACATGGAGGGAGAGACTGGGATTCAGAGGGTAACAGAGAGGGAGAGACTGGGATTCACAGGGTAACAGAGAGCGAGAGACTGGGGTTCAGAGGGAAACATGGAGGGAGAGACTGGGATTCAGAGAGTAACAGAGGGGGAGAGAATGGGATTCAGAGGGTAACGGAGAGGGAGAGACTGGGATTCAGAGGGTAACAGAGAGGGAGAGACTGGAATTCAGAGAGTAACAGAGAGGGAGAGACTGGGATTCAGAGGGAAACAGAGAGGGAGAGACTGGGATTCAGAGGGTAACAGAGAGGGAGAGACTGGGATTCAGAGGGTAACAGAGAGGGAGAGACTGGGATTCAGAGGGTAACAGAGGGAAAAATAGATTTGGCGAGGGCAACATAGAAATTTTAAGACACAGGAAGAGGCCACTTGGCCCATCCTCTCTGTGCCAGCCGAAAAACGATCAACCTATTCTCATCCCACCTTCCAGCATTTGGTCCGAGCTCTGCAGCTTACCGCACTTGAGGTGCCTATACAGACTCCTTCTGAATGAGTTGAGGGTCTCTGCCTCAACTACCCTTTCAGGCAGTGAGTTCCAGACCATCGCGACCCTCTGGGTGAAAAAGATTTTCCTCAATTCCCCTCTAATTTTTCGACCAATCACTTTAAATCTATGCCCCCTCGTCACTGACCTTTCTGCTATGGTTCTCTGCCCTTCACCTCCACTCCATCCAGGACCCTCAACATTTTGTACATTTCAATCAGATCTCCCCTCAGCCTTCTCTGTTCCAAGGACAACAACCCCTGCCTATCCTCATAGCGACAATTCTCCAGTCCTGGCAACATCCTAGAAAATGGGAGAGAGACAAAGTCCCGTGTTCATAACACATGGATAAAGAGGTTAATCATCTGAGCTGTAACTCTGAGACACAGACAGAGAGGGAGAAAGAGAGGAAGAGAGAGAGGGAGGGAGAGAGAGAGGGAGAGACAGAGAGAGAGAGGCAGAGAGAGAGAGAGGCAGAGAGTGAGAGAGGCAGAGAGAGACAGAGAGAGAGGGAGGGAGAGATGGTGTGGGGGAGACACAAACTGAGAGGTGGACAGAGGCAGCGAAAGAGAGAGAGAGGGAGAGACGGAGAGAGAGAGACGGAGAGAGAGAGACAGAGAGAGAGAGACAGAGAGAGGGAGGCAGAGAGAGGGAGGCAGAGAGAGGGAGGCAGAGAGAGGGAGAGAGAGGCAGACAGAGAGCTAGAGAGAGACAGAGAGAGAGGGAGCGATGGTGTGAGGGAGGCACAAATTGAGACATGGACAGAGGTAGAGAGACAGAGGGAGTGATAGAGCGAGAGAGAGGGGGGAAAGACAGATAGAGAGTGAGAGAGGCACAGAGAGAGAAGGAGCCACAGAGAGGAAGACACAGAGAGGCAGACAGAGAGCTAGAGAGAGACAGAGAGAGAGGGAGCGATGGTGTGAGGGAGGCACAAATTGAGACATGGACAGAGGTAGAGAGACAGAGGGAGTGATAGAGCGAGAGAGAGGGGGGAAAGACAGATAGAGAGTGAGAGAGGCACAGAGAGAGAAGGAGACACAGAGAGGAAGACACAGAGAGGCAGACAGAGAGCTAGAGAGAGACAGAGAGAGAGGGAGAGATAGAGCGAGAGAGAGGGGGGAAAGACAGATAGCGAGGGACAGAGCCAGTGTGAGAGAGGCAGAGTGAGAGAGGCAGATTAGAAGGTAGCAAATGTAACCCCACTATTTACAAAAGGAAGGAGAGAGAAAATGGGGAACTAAAGACCTGTTCGTCTAACATCAGTCATCGGGAAAATGCTCGAATCTATAATAAAGGATGTGATAACAGGACACTTAAAGAGAGATTGCAGGGGGTGGGGGGAGAGAGAAATGGGGGGAGAGAGAAATGGGGGGGAGTGAGAAATGGGGGGGGGAGAGAAATGGGGGAGAGTGTGTGAGTGAGACGGAGCAAAGGAGAGAGATACTAGGTTAGGTGGGACAATAAGCTGTGAGGAGAACACAAATAGATTACAAAGAGAGATGGTTTGGGATAGACAGCGATAAATGTCCTAGTGTAGTGGTAACATAAAATGGCCACTGAAAATGAACCTAAAATGGCTGACTGATGTGTGTGGATTTCCACAGATGAGAGGAGAGAGAGACAGACAGAAAGACAGACAGAAAGAGAGACAAAGAGGGAGACAGAGACCAAGACACAGAGAGTGATAGCAGGATACTTGTCGTAAGACAGAGGAAGAGGAGGAGGCCATTTGGCCCCTCAACCCTGTTCTGTCATTCAATGAGCTCATGGCTGATGTGTGATCTAACTCCATGTACCTATCTTTGTCCCTTAATACCTTTGGTTAACAAAAATCTATCAAACTCAGATTTAAAAATTTACAAGTGTCTCAGCATCAATTGCTGATTGTGGAAGAGAGTTTCAAACTGATACCACACCTGGTGTGTTGAAGTGTTTCTTCATTTCACTCCTGAAAGGTTTTTAGACGAGGTTTATATTTTTAGACTATGCCCCCATGTTCTAGACTCTGCAGCCAGTGGGAATTGTTATTCTCTGTCTACCCTATCAGAGTCTCCTTGTCTGCACTGCCCCATCGAACAATCTCAGAGAAGGTACAGCACGGGTTAGATACAGAGTACAGTTCAGTTTAAACATTCCCTGGAGTGTCGGATTAACCCGGGTCACTCACTGTCCCCGGCTCAGCCTCAAGACTCACCTGCCTCAGTCACTGAGACGCTCCTGTATCACTTGCCTCAATGTAAGTGGATGCCCGGTTTGGGAGCAGGACAGGCACACGGGATTAGGACGACTGCTCATGTGGAGGATAAGCATCAGTAATCCCTCAGAGAATCAGAACAGACCAGCGAGACTCAGAAAAGGAAACTTGTGTTGAATTTGTGAGTCTTGCATTGTGGAATGCTTTAGTATTTGGTGAGAATGTTGAGCCAGTGACATTTTGCCCCAGTGGGATGAATAGACACTATATGACTTTATTACAACAGTAAGGTACCGTGTGTACTGTAAATATGGACTGAAATAACAATGTAACTGATCAATTTTCAGCTGAATACTATGACTACAGTTCTACCTGCTATCCTGTTATATATGTGCTGCTATACCTGCTATATGTGAGAATGTACATACGACACGATGGGATGAAGTCAAAGTGGCCACTCTTTATATTTTCAGACTATGCCCCAAATTCCTGACTCCGCAGCCAGTGGGAATATTTACTCTCAGTCCACCCTATCAGTTTCCCTTATTATTTTATAAACTTTCATCAAATCACCCCATAACCTTCTAAATTCCAGGGATACACAGTAAATCTCCAGCTACACTGTCCCATTAAACATTTCCAAGCCAAGCACAATGTTGGGTTTGACACAGAGTAAATTTCCCTCTACACTGTCCCATCACACACTCCCAGGGCAGGAACATCATGGGGTGGATACAGAGTGAATCTCACTCTACACTGTCCGAAACACAGAGATAGAGAGAGAGAGAGAAAAAGAAAAACAGAGAGACATAGACTAACAGGGTGACTGACAGAGAAAGAAGGATATTTAACAGGGGATATTGGAAGAGGAGGATGCAATTTAACCCCACAACTCTGTTCCTGCATTGAATGTGATCTTGGCTGATCTGTGATGTAACTTACTCCATATATCCTGCCTTTGCTCCTTATCTCTTAATACCTTTGGTTAACAAGAATCTATCAATCACAGGTTTAAAAATTAACCAATAAGCCAGCATGAAATTTCCACAAACAATATCATGAGGGTGTGATGGTTCCCACAGTGGAATAGCTTGCTGAATATTTAAAATGGAGAGAGAGAGACAGAGATGGAAGGAGAGAGAGGGAGTGTCAGGGAGGGAAAGACAGATGGAGAGACAGAGAGAGAGAGACAGAGAGAGTGGCAGAGACAGAGATAGAAGCAGAGAGAGGGAGTGACAGGGAGGGAAAGACAGATGGAGAGACAGAGAGATAGAGAGACAGAGATAGAAGGATAGAGAGGGAGTGACAGGTCGGGAAAGACAGATGTAGAGACAGAGAGAGAGGGACAGAGAGAGTGGCAGAGACAGAGATAGAAGCAGAGAGAGGGAGTGACAGGGAGGGAAAGACAGATGGAGAGACAGAGAGAGAGACAGAGATCTCTCCCGATGTTTCTGTCTCCATACCTAGCTCTTAAATGTTTGTGAAGGATTACATCAAATTAATTTCTCTTACATTCTCCCTTTCAATCGACCCCGCAATCTCTCTCTCTCCAACCTTGTCCCTCTCCACAACACTCTCTCTGTCTGCATATCTAACCCTCTCTCCCTCTGTCTCTCTCCTCGTGTCAGAGATAGCAGGAGGGAGAGACAGAGAGAGAATGTTGAAGGAACTGTACTCTGTTCCTAAGCTGTGCTGAACCTGCTCTGGGAGTGTTTGATGGGCTACATTAATCGGCCGTGTACAGTCCTGTATCAGGCTGTGAAGAAACACAGCTTGTTCAGTACACAACGGGTCAAAGGGAACGATTCACTCCTGTCTGCTACTGGGAAGAGAGACTGACCTTAACATCAAGGCAGCGTTTGACCGAGTGTGACATCGAGGAGCCCGAGTAAAACTGAAGTCAGTGGGAATCCGCTGGTTGGACTCATACCGAGCACAAAGGAAGATGGTTGTGGTTGTTGGAGGTCAATCATCTCAGTCCCAGGACATCACTGCAGGAGTTCCTCAGGTTAGTGTCCTCGGCCCATCCATCTTCAGCTGCTTCCTCAATGACCTGCCCTCCATCGTAAGGTCAGAAGTAGGGATGTTCACTGTTGATTGCACAGTGTTCAGTTCCATTCACACCTCCTCAGATAATGAAATCCCAGCAGGAAGTGCTGGAAATACTGAGCAGGTCAAGCAGCATCTGTGGAGAGAGAAACAGAGTTAGTGATTCAGCTCGATGCTTTCCAGATTTCCAGCATCCGCAGTATTTTGCCTCAGATAATGAAGCAATCCAGAGCCACATGCACCAAGACCCAGAAAACATTCAGGTTTGGGCCGACCAGTGACAAGTAACATTCACGTCACACAAGTGCCAGACAATGACCATCTGCAACATGAGAGAATCCAACCACCTCCCCTTGGCATTCAAAGCATTATCCCATCGCTGAATCCCCCAGCGTCAACATCCTGGGGAAACATTGACATCAAACTTAACAGAACGAAACAAATCAATAGTTTCTTCACCATCTCTCTGGGACAGAGAGACACAGATAAAGAATGTGAGTAAGCTTTGACAGAACCTCAGTTAATTGTTCCAACCATTGCTAATGATAGAAATCAAGGATTATATTAGAGCAAAGGAAGAGGCAGAGAATGTTAGCCCCTTTATAACTATATCCTTTAGTTTAGATTGCCTCTCCTCCTTCTTCCTACCTGTGGAGGTGGGAGATGTGGGAATGGTTCTTAATGAATTCTCTGTGTCCGTCTTTATAAAAGAGGGGGAACGATACAGAGATTGTAGTTAAAGAGGAGGAGTGTGAAATATTGGATGGGATAAACAGAGTGAGGGGGGAAATATGAAGGTGTTTGGCAGCTTTGAAAGTGGATAAATGGTCAGGCCTGGATGCATTGGAATCAGTTCAGAGAAGGTTCACTCGGCTGATTCCTGGGATGAAGGGGTTGTCTTTGAGGAATGGTGGAACAGGTTGGGCCGATACTCATTGGAGTTCAGAAGAATGAGAGGTGATCTTATTGAAACATACAAGATTCTGAGGGGACTTTACAGGGCGGATGCTGGGAGGATGTTCCCCTTGTGGGGAAGTCTAGATCTAGGGGGCAGGTACACTGTGGGGTTTGATACAGAGTAAAGCTGCCTCTGTATATGCCTCTCTTTCTCCTCCTCCATCCAGATGGAGAGAGTAACAGTGAGAAAGAACAGGGATAGATATGGAGAATAAGAGAGAGAGGGAAGGATTGCAATGGGGAGAGAGTACCAGAGAGAAAGAGGAAGAGATTGGGATGGAGAGTGTCGGTCAATGTTCCTGCAAATCTGCGTGCAGCAGCCTCAAAGGTCCCACGCAGATCCTGTTCCACAATAAATAGCACACGTCTTCAAAGATTCTTCAAAGATTTCAAGGGAGAGCTCACGTTAAAAAAACTGGGCACGCACAACATCTAAATTTTCATGGGAACATTGGAGCCAACTGCGGAATACATGTTTCTTACCAGCCTGCATAAGGAAGTGTAACCTCTGCAGATGCGGTGAAACCAAAAGCAGCTGACTTCAAATGGCAAACTGATGTATGTGGAGCTTTATAAAGGGTCTGAGAGAGGAGAGAGAAACAGACATAGACACACACAGACACACAGAAACACACACACACACAGAAACACACACACAGAAACACACACACACAGAAACACACACAGAAACACAGACACACACACACACAGAAACACACACAGAAACACAGACACACACACACACAAACACACAGAAACACACACACACACACAGAGAAACACACAGAAACACACACACAGAAACACACACACACAGAAACACACACACACAGAAACACACACACACACAGAGAAACACACACACAGAAACACACACACACAGAAACACACAGACACAGAAACACACAGACACAGAAACACACACACACAGACACACACACACAGAAACACACACACAGAAACACACACACAGAAACACACACACACACACAGAAACACACACACAGAAACACACACACACACAGAAACACACACAGAAACACACACACACACACACAGAAACAGAGTGCCTCAGGGACAGAGCGCGAAAGAAGAATATTTCAATTTTCAAAAGGAATTTGATGAGATCAAACTTCGATTTAAAAATGACAATTGATTTTGCATCAATGTTTGCGTGCAGAAGACACGTTCCAAACTACTACCACCTTTAGCCTGGAGTGGCGGATTTTTACTCAGAGTGTCGTGAATCTTTGGAATTCTCTACCTCAGTGGGCTGTGGAAACTCAGTCTGGGAAAAAGGCATTGAAGTGGATGATCAGCCAGGATCGTATTGAATGGCGGAGCAGGCTCGATGGGCTGAATGGCCTACTCCTGTTCCTATGTTCCCAAGCTGCTGAAATAGTTTCTCCCAAACTACCCCATCAGTTCCCCTTAATATCTCAACAGCTTTGAACAAATTACCTTGATCCTCCTAAATTCCAGGCAATATATCCCTAGTTTGTGTAATATCACCTCGTAATTTAACCCTTGGAGTCCAGTTATCATTCTGGTAAATCTACACTGCACTCAAATGGACATGGACCCCCCAAAGTCTCTTTGAACCTCCAGTATTTCTAGCTTTACACCATTTATAAAGTACTCTGTTCTAGTCTTTTTTTGCTGACATGGAAATCTAACTGCCACAGTTTTGCCCATCTCTTTAAGATATTAATATCTCTTTGCAATGTTCTGCTTCCAGCTACACTGCTTACAATGCTGCCTATTTTTGTGTCATTGGTAAACTTGGGTATGTTGCATTCTACCACAACATCTTAAATTGTTAACAAATACAGCAAACTGAGACACACACAGGCTTTGCACCAGTAGACAGGAGTGAATCATTCCAACCTAGAGGCTTTTTAACTCCAGATTTATGTTTTTTTAAAGAAAAAATAGAATTCAAATTCACAACAGCCCAGCGTGGGATTTGAACTCCTACTTTTTCAATCATCAGCTCAGGCCTTCAAATTAAAACCCATAAAAAGAGATTCATTTTCCTCCTGCTGATGTCTGACGGTCTCAGGTTTTGTATATTGTTCCCTTCGCCTCTTCTTCCATGTGTTTGAAGTCTTTGAAGTTTGTCAGACATTGGTAAACTACTTCATGTGGTGTTCTGTAAATACCTTCAATTCTGTGTATCTGGAAGGGACACAATTCAAATTCTCACCTTATTGCATCAACCAAAACCTGCAGGTCCATTCAAACAACTCTATTTCCTGTCTCTGCAAAGACAGCTCACACTTCCACAATGCAGGAATGTCTGAATGGAAACAGCTTTTGACACATTTCCCAACACGTTTGCTAACACTTTTCAGGATGAAGCTAAATTCAACTTAGAGATTGCAAGCCCCAAATTGAATCTTTTAGATGTAAAAAGTGACACAAATGAAATCCCAGATCTCTCTGTCCCTGCACCCATTTTAACATTGTACCATTTAGTTTATATCGCTTCTCCTCAGTCTTCCTTCCAAAATGCATCATTTTACATTTCTCAGCATTGAAGTTAACCTGCTATGTGTCTGACCATTTCACCAGACTGACTCTATCCTCCTGAAGTCTACTCCTATTCCCTTCACTGTTTCTTACATTGCAGATGGCACAATGTTGAAGTTATTCCCTGTATACCCCAGTCTAAGTCATTCATATATCAATAAGATCAGTGGTCCTAATCAAAACCCCTGGGGAATACCACAATTTACACTGTATACAGTGAGTACTAAAGCCGAGAGGGTGCGCTGAACATTTATAAAGCTCTGGTCAGGTAACAGAGAGGGAGAGACTGGGATTCAGAGGGTAACGGAGAGGGAGAGACTGGGACTCAGAGGGTAAGAGAGAGGGAGAGACTGGGATTCAGAGGGTAACGGAGAGGGAGAGACTGGGACTCAGAGGGTAAATGAGAGGGAGAGACTGGGACTCAGAGGGTAAGAGAGAGGGAGAGACTGGGATTCAGACGGAAACAGAGAGGGAGAGACTGGGATTCAGACGGTAACAGAGAGGGAGAGTCTGGGATTCAGAGGGTAACAGAGAGGGAGAGTCTGGGATTCAGAGGGTAACAGAGAGGGAGAGTCTGGGATTCAGAGGGAAACAGAGAGGGACAGACTGGGATTCAGACGGTAACAGAGAGGGAGAGTCTGGGATTCACAGGGTAACAGAGAGGGAGAGTCTGGGACTCAGAGGGTAAGAGAGAGGGAGAGACTGGGATTCACAGGGTAACAGAGAGGGAGATTCTGGGATTCAGAGGGAAACATGGAGGGAGAGACTGGGATTCAGAGAGTAACAGAGGGGGAGAGAATGGGATTCAGAGGGTAACGGAGAGGGAGAGACTGGGATTCAGAGGGTAACAGAGAGGGAGAGACTGGGATTCAGAGGGTAACAGAGAGCGAGAGACTGGGATTCAGAGGGTAACAGAGAGGGAGAGACTGGAATTCAGAGGGTAACAGAGAGCGAGAGACTGGGATTCAGAGGGTAACAGAGAGAGAGAGCTGGGGGAGAGACAGATAGAGAGTGAGAGAGGCACAGAGAGAGAAGGAGACACAGTGAGGCAGACATAGAGAGGCAGACAGAGAGCTAGAGAGAAACAGAGAGAGAGGGAGAGATGGTGTGAGGGAGGCACAAATTGAGACATGGACAGAGGTAGAGAGAGAGAGGGAGAGATAGAGCGAGAGAGAGAAAAAGACAGAGAGGGAGAGATAGCGAGAGAGAGAGGGGGATAAGACAGATAGCGAGGGACAGAGGCAGTGTGAGAGAGGCAGATTAGAACGTAGCAAATGTAACTCCACTATTTACAAAAGGAAGGAGAGAGAAAATGGGGAACTAAAGACCTGTTCGTCTAACATCAGTCATAGGGAAAATGTTCGAATCTATAATAAAGGATGTGATAACAGGACACTTAAAGAGAGATTGCAGGGGGTGGGGGGAGAGAGAAATGGGGGGAGAGAGAAATGGGGGGGGAGAGAGGGGGGAGAGTGCGTGAGTGAGACGGAGCAAAGGAGAGAGATACTAGGTTAGGTGGGACAATATGCTGTGAGGAGAACACAAATAGACTACAAAGAGAGATGGTTTGGGATAGACAGCGATAAATGTCCCAGTGTTGTGGTAACATAAAATGGCCACTGAAAATGAACCTAAAATGGCTGACTGATGTGTGTGGATTTCCACAGATGAGAGGAGAGAGAGACAGACAGACAGACAGACAGAAAGAGAGACAAAGAGGGAGACAGAGACCAAGACACAGAGAGTGATAGCAGGATACTTGTCGTAAGACAGAGGAAGAGGAGGAGGCCATTTGGCCCCTCAAACTTGTTCTGTCATTCAATGAGCTCATGGCTGATGTGTGATCTCACTCCATGTACCTATCTTTGTCCCTTAATACCTTTGGTTAACAAAAATCTATCAAACTCAGATTTAAAAATTAACAAGTGTCTCAGCATCAATTGCTGATTGTGGAAGAGAGTTTCAAACTGATACCACACCTGGTGTGTTGAAGTGTTTCTTCATTTCACTCCTGAAAGGTTTTTAGACGAGGTTTATATTTTTAGACTATGCCCCCATGTTCTAGACTCTGCAGCCAGTGGGAATTGTTACTCTCTGTCCACCCCATCAGTTTCCCTTATTATCTTGAAAACAATCATCAAATCACACCTGAGCCTTCAAAATTCCAGGGATACACAGTAAATCTCCAGCTACACTGTCCCATTAAATATTCCCAAGCCAAGCACAATGTTGGGTTTGACACAGAGTAAATTTCCCTCTACACTGTCCCATCACACACTCCCAGGGCAGGAACATCATGGGGTGGATACAGAGTGAATCTCACTCTACACTGTCTGATAGAGACAGACAGAGAGAGAGACAGAAAAAGAGAGACAGAGAGACATGGACTGACAGGGTGACTAAAAGAGATAGAAGGATACTTCACAGGGGATATGGGAAGAGGAGGATGCAATTCAACTCCACAACTCCCAGAAGGACGTGGAGGCTTTGGAGAGGGTACAGAAGAGATTTACCAGGATGTTGCCTGGTCTGGAGGGCATTAGCTATGAGGAGAGTTTGGATAAACTCGGATCGTTTTCACTGGAACGACGGAGATGGAGGGGCGACATGATAGAGGTTTACAAAGTTATGAGCGGCATGGACAGAGTGGATAGTCAGAAGCTTTTTTCCAGGGTGGAACAGCCAGTTACGAGGGGACAGAGGTTTAAGGTGAGAGGGGCAAAGTTTAGAGGGGATGTGCGAGGCAAGTTTTTTATACAGAGGGTGGTGAGTGCCTGGAACGTGTTGCCGGGGGAGGTGGTGGAAACAGGTACCATAGAGACGTTTAAGAGACATCTTGACAAATACATGAATAGGATGGGAATAGAGGGATACGGACCCCAGAAGTGCAGAAGGTTTTAGTTTAGGCAGGCATCAAGATCGGCGCAGGCTTAGAGGGCCGAATGGCCTGTTCCTGTGCTGTACTTTTCTTTGTTCTTTGACAGATGGAGGGACAGAGAGAGAGGTAGAGACAGAGAGAGAAGGAGGGAGAGGGTGAGTCAGGGAGGGAAAGACAGATGGAGAGACAGAGACAGAGAGAGAGATAGAAGGAGAGAGAGGGAGAGACAGAGAGGGAAAGACAGATGGAGTGACAGTGAGAGAGACAGAGAGAGAAGGAGAGAGATGGAGTGACAGGGAGGGAAGGATAGATGGAGAGACAGAGATAGAGACAAAGAGAGAAGGAGAGAGATGATGTGACGGGGAGGGAAGGATAGATGGAGGGATAGAACGAGAGAGAGAGATAGAAGGAGAGAGAGGGAGTGACAGGGAGGGAAAGACAGATGGAGAGACAGAGATAGAGACAAAGAGAGAAGGAGAGAGATGAAGTGACAGGGAGGGAAGGATAGATGGAGGGACAGAGAGAGAGACAGAGAGAGAGGCAGAGACAGAGATAGAAGGAGAGAGAGGGAGAGTGTCACGGAGAGAAAGACAGATGGAGGGACAGAGAGAGAGACAGAGAGACCGAGAGAGAGGGAGTGACAGGTAGGGAATGACAGATGGATGGATAGAGAGAGAGAGAGAGAGAGAGACAGAGACAGAGAAAGAAGGAGAGAGTGTGAGTGACAGAGAGGGAAATACAGATGGAGGGACAGAGAGAGAGACAGAGAGAGATGCAGAGACAGAGATAGAAGGAGAGAGAGGGAGTGTCAGGGGGTGGGGAAGACAGATGAAGAGACAGAGAGACAGAGACAGAGAGAGAAGGAGAGAGCGGGTGCGACAGGGAGGGAAGGACAGATTGAGGGTTAGAGAGAGAGGCAGAGATAGAAGGAGAGAGAGGGAGTGATCGGGGGTAGACTGATGGAGAGACAGAGAGAGAGAGAGAGAGAGAGAAAGAGAGAGAAGGAGAGAGTGGGAGCGACACAGATCGAAAGACAGATGGAGAGACAGAGAGACAGAGATGGACGGAGAGAGAGCGAGTGACAGGGAGGGAAAGACAGATGGAGAGGCAGAGAGAGATCGGAGAGAGAGGGAAAGACAGATGGAGAGACAGAGATAGAAGGAGAGAGAGGGAGTGACAGAGAGGGAATGACAGATGGAGGGACAGAGGGAGACAGAGAAAGAAGGAGAGAGTGGGACAGAGAGGGAGGGATAAAGAAAGAAGGAAAAATGTTTGAAACCATTGCTAACCTGGGAGCGAGGGAGGAAGGGAGAGACGCTGTCATAGAGACACAGACAGAGTTATGGGCAGAGGCAGAGAAAGAGAGGGAGAGAGAGAGATAGAATTAGAGAGAGACGGTGACAGGGAGGGAATGATAGATGGAGGGACAGAGAGAGAGAAGGAGAGAGAGGGAGGGACAGAGAGAAGGAGAGAGGGAGTGACAGAGAGGGAAAGACAGATGGAGGGACAGTGAGAGAGACAGAGATACAGAGTGAGGGAAAGGCAGAGAGTGTGTGAGAGAGACACAGTAGAGTCATGGACACATGAGAGAGGCACAGAGAGAGAGAGAGTAACAGAGAGAGAGACAGACAGACAGAAAGAGAGAGAGACAGACAGAAAGAGAGAGATAGAGACACAGAGAGAGAAACAGAGAGAGGGAGCGGCAGTGAGAGAGAGAGAGAGAGACAGAGACAATGACAGCGAAAGACAACGAGAGAGAGAGATGGGGAGAGAGAGATAGAGGGGGGAGAGAGAGATAGAGGGGGGAGAGAGAGATAGAGACACAGAGAGAGAAACAGAGAGAGAGGGAGCGGCAGTGAAAGAGAGAGAGAGACAGAGACAATGATAGCGAAAGACAACGTGAGAGAGATGGCGAGAGAGATAGAGGGGGTAAAGAGAGATAGAGGGG